>NW_027040037.1:0-139347 GCF_034236695.1 Oncorhynchus nerka | reverse complement strand
CTATGAAGGAGAGTCAACTCAATTAGCAGACAGAAACACTATGAAGGAGAGTCAACTCAACTCCACTAGAAGACAGAAACACTATGAAGGAGACTCAACTCAACTCCACTAGAAGACAACTCAACTAGAAGACAGAAACACTATGAAGGAGAGTCAACTCAACTCCACTAGAAGACAGAAAACACTATGGAAGGAGAGTCAACTCAACTCCACTAGAAGACAGAAACACTATGAAGGAGAGCCAACTCAACTCCACTAGAAGACAGAAACACTATGAAGGTCAGACTCAACTCCACTAGAAGACAGGAAACACTATGAAGGAGAGTCAACTCAACTAGAAGACAGAAACACTATGAAGGAGAGTCAACTCAACTCCACTAGAAGACAGAAACACTATGAAGGAGAGACTGAAGACAGAAACACTATGAAGGAGACTCAACTCCACTAGAAGACAGAAACACTATGAAGGAGAGTCAACTCAACTAGAAGACAGAAACACTATGAAGGAGAGTCAACTCCACTAGAAGACAGAAACACTATGAAGGAGAGTCAACTCAACTCCACTAGAAGACAGAAACACTATGAAGGAGATTCAACTCAACTCCACTAGAAGACAGAAACACTGAAGGAGAGTCAACTCAACTCACTAGAAGACAGAAACACTATGAAGGAGAGTCAACTCCACTAGAAGACAGAAACACTATGAAGGAGAGTCAACTCAACTCAACTAGAAGACAGAAACACTATGAAGGAGAGTCAACTCCACTAGAAGACAGAAACACTATGAAGGAGAGTCAACTCAACTCCACTAGAAGACAGAAACACTATGAAGGAGAGTCAACTCAACTCCACTAGAAGACAGAAACACTATGAAGGAGAGTCAACCCACTAGAAGACAGAAACACTGAAGGAGAGTCAACTCAACTAGAAGACAGAAACACTATGAAGGAGAGTCAACAACTAGAAGACAGAAACACTATGAAGGAGAGTCAACTCAACTCCACTAGAAGACAGAAACACTATGAAGGAGAGTCAACTCAACTAGAAGACAGAAACACTATGAAGGAGAGTCAACTCAACTAGAAGACAGAAACACTATGAAGGAGAGTCAACTAGAAGACAGAAAACTCTCACTAGAAGACAGAAACACTATGAAGGAGAGTCAACTCAACTGAAGACAGAAACACTAGAAGAGAGAAACACTATGAAGGAGAGTCAACTCAACTCCACTAGAAGACACACTATGAATTCAACTCAACTACAACTAAAAGAAACACTATGAAGGAGAGTCAACTCAACTCCACTAGAAGACAGAAACACTATGAAGGAGAGTCAACTCAAACTAGAAGACAGAAACACTATGAAGGAGAGTCAACTCAACTAACTAGAAGACAGAAACACTATGAAGGAGAGTCAACTCAACTAGAAGACAGAAACACTATGAAGGAGAGTCAACTCCACTAGAAGACAGAAACACTATGAAGGAGAGTCAACTCAACTAGACAAGAAGACAGAAACACTATGAAGGAGAGTCAACTCAACTAGAAGACAGAAACACTATGAAGGAGAGTCAACTCAACTAGAAGACAGAAACACTATGAAGGAGAGTCAACTCCACTAGAAGACAGAAACACTATGAAGGAGAGTCAACTCAACTCCACTAGAAGACAGAAACACTATGAAGGAGAGTCAACTCAACTCCACTAGAAGACAGAAACACTATGAAGGAGGAGTCAACTCAACTCCACTAGAAGACAGAAACACTATGAAGGAGAGTCAACTCAACTCCACTCAGAAGACAGAAACACTATGAAAGAGAGTCAACTCCACTAGAAGACAGAAACACTATGAAGGAGAGTCAACTCACTAGAAGACAGAAACACTATGAAGGAGAGTCAACTCAACTCCACTAGAAGACAGAAACACTGAAGGAGAGTCAACTCAACTAGAAGACAGAAACACTATGAAGGAGAGTCAACTCAACTCCACTAGAAGACAGAAACACTATGAAGGAGAGTCAACTCAACTAGAAGACAGAAACACTATGAAGGAGGGTCAACTCAACTAGAAGACAGAAACACTATGAAGGAGAGTCAACTCAACTCAGAAGACAGAAAACTATGAAGGAGAGTCAACTCCACTAGAAGACAGAAACACTATGAAGGAGAGTCAACTCAACTCACTAGAAGACAGAAACACTATGAAGGAGAGTCAACTCAACCAACTAGAAGACAGAAACACTATGAAGGAGAGTCAACTCCACTAGAAGAGTCAACTCAACTCCACTAGAAGACAGAAACACTATGAAGGAGAGTCAACTCAACTAGAAGACAGAAACACTATGAAGGAGAGTCAACTCTTAGAAACTCCACTAGACTAGAAGACAGAAACACTAGAAGACAGAAACACTATGAAGGAGAGTCAACTCCACTAGAAGACAGAAACACTATGAAGGAGAGTCAACTCCACTAGAAGACAGAAACACTATGAAGGAGAGTCAACTCAACTCCACTAGAAGACAGAAACACTATGAAGGAGAGTCAACTCAACTCACTAGAAGACAGAAACACTATGAAGGAGAGTCAACTCAACTAGAAGACAGAAACACTATGAAGGAGAGTCAACTCCACTAGAAGACAGAAACACTATGAAGGAGAGTCACTCCCACTAGAAGACAGAAACACTATGAAGGAGAGTCAACTCAACTCCACTAGAAGACAGAAACACTATGAAGGAGAGTCAACTCAACTCCACTAGAAGACAGAAACACTATGAAGGAGAGTCAACTCCACTAGAAGACAGAAACACTATGAAGGAGAGTCAACTCCACTAGAAGACAGAAACACTATGAAGGAGAGTCAACTCAACTCCACTAGAAGACAGAAACACTATGAAGGAGAGTCAACTCCACTAGAAGACAGAAACACTATGAAGGAGAGTCAACTCCACTAGAAGACAGAAACACTATGAAGGAGAAGACAGAAACACTATGAAGGAGAGTCAACTCAACCACTAGAAGACAGAAACACTATGAAGGAGAGTCAACTCAACTCCACTAGAAGACAGAAACACTATGAAGGAGAGTCAACTCAACTCCACTAGAAGACAGAAACACTATGAAGGAGAGTCAACTCCACTAGAAGACAGAAACACTATGAAGGAGAGTCAACTCAACTCCACTAGAAGACAGAAACACTATGAAGGAGAGTCAACTCAACTCCACTAGAAGACAGAAACACTATGAAGGAGAGTCAACTCAACTCCACTAGAAGACAGAAACACTATGAAGGAGAGTCAACTCAACTCACTAGAAGACAGAAACACTATGAAGGAGAGTCAACTCAACTCCACTAGAAGACAGAAACACTATGAAGGAGAGTCAACTCAACTCCACTAGAAGACAGAAACACTATGAAGGAGAAGACAGAAAACTATGAAGGAGAGTCAACTCAACTCCACTAGAAGACAGAAACACTATGAAGGAGAGACTAGAAACAGAAACACTATGAAGGAGAGTCAACTCAACTCCACTAGAAGACAGAAACACTATGAAGGAGAGTCAACTCAACTAGAAGACAGAAACACTATGAAGGAGAGTCAACTCAACTCCACTAGAAGACAGAAACACTATGAAGGAGAGTCAACTCAACTCAACTAGAAGACAGAAACACTATGAAGGAGAGTCAACTCAACTAGAAGACAGAAACACTATGAAGGAGAGTCAACTCCACTAGAAGACAGAAACACTATGAAGGAGAGTCAACTCAACTAGAAGACAGAAACACTATGAAGGAGAGTCAACTCAACTCCACTAGAAGACAGAAACACTATGAAGGAGAGTCAACTCAACTCCACTAGAAGACAGAAACACTATGAAGGAGAGTCAACTCCACTAGAAGACAGAAACACTATGAAGGAGAGTCAACTCCACTAGAAGACAGAAACACTATGAAGGAGAGTCAACTCAACTCCACTAGAAGACAGAAACACTATGAAGGAGAGTCAACTCCACTAGAAGACAGAAACACTATGAAGGAGAGTCAACTCAACTCCACTAGAAGACAGAAACACTATGAAGGAGAGTAGAAGACAGAAACACTATGAAGGAGAGTCAACTCCACTAGAAGACAGAAACACTATGAAGGAGAGTCAACTCAACTCCACTAGAAGACAGAAACACTATGAAGGAGAGTCAACTCAACTCAACTAGAAGACAGAAACACTATGAAGGAGAGTCAACTCCACTAGAAGACAGAAACACTATGAAGGAGAGTCAACTCAACTCCACTAGAAGACAGAAACACTATGAAGGAGAGTCAACTCAACTCCACTAGAAGACAGAAACACTATGAAGGAGAGTCAACTCCACTAGAAGACAGAAACACTATGAAGGAGAGTCAACTCAACTCCACTAGAAGACAGAAACACTATGAAGGAGAGTCAACTCAACTCCACTAGAAGACAGAAACACTATGAAGGAGAGTCAACTCCACTAGAAGACAGAAACACTATGAAGGAGAGTCAACTCAACTCCACTAGAAGACAGAAACACTATGAAGGAGAGTCAACTCAACCTCCACTAGAAGACAGAAACAACTCAACTCCACTAGAAGACAGAAACACTATGAAGGAGAGTCAACTCAACTCCACTAGAAGACAGAAACACTATGAAGGAGAGTCAACTCAACTCCACTAGAAGACAGTCAACTCCACTAGAAGACAGAAACACTATGAAGGAGAGTCAACTCAACTCCACTAGAAGACAGAAACACTATGAAGGAGAGTCAACTCAACTAGAAGACAGAAACACTATGAAGGAGAGTCAACTCACTAGAAGACAGAAACACTATGAAGGAGAGTCAACTCAACTAGAAGACAGAAACACTATGAAGGAGAGTCAACTCAACTCACTAGAAGACAGAAACACTATGAAGGAGAGTCAACTCAACTCCACTAGAAGACAGAAACACTATGAAGGAGAGTCAACTCAACCACTAGAAGACAGAAACACTATGAAGGAGAGTCAACTCAACTCCACTAGAAGACAGAAACACTATGAAGGAGAGTCAACTCCACTAGAAGACAGAAACACTATGAAGGAGAGTCAACTCAACTCCACTAGAAGACAGAAACACTATGAAGGAGAGTCAACTCAACTCCACTAGAAGACAGAAACACTATGAAGGAGAGTCAACTAGAAGACAACTCCACTAGAAGACAGAAACACTATGAAGGAGAGTCAACTCAACTCCACTAGAAGACAGAAACACTATGAAGGAGAGTCAACTCAACTCCACTAGAAGACAGAAACACTATGAAGGAGAGTCAACTCAACTCCACTAGAAGACAGAAACACTATGAAGGAGAGTCAACTCACTAGAAGACAGAAACACTATGAAGGAGAGTCAACTCAACTCCACTAGAAGACAGAAACACTATGAAGGAGAGTCAACTCCACTAGAAGACAGAAACACTATGAAGGAGAGTCAACTCAACTCCACTAGAAGACAGAAACACTATGAAGGAGAGTCAACTCAACTCCACTAGAAGACAGAAACACTATGAAGGAGAGTCAACTCAACTCCACTAGAAGACAGAAACACTATGAAGGAGAGTCAACTCCACTAGAAGACAGAAACACTATGAAGGAGAGTCAACTCAACCACTAGAAGACAGAAACACTATGAAGGAGAGTCAACTCCACTAGAAGACAGAAACACTATGAAGGAGAGTCAACTCCACTAGAAGACAACTCCACTAGAAGACAGAAACACTATGAAGGAGAGTCAACTCCACTAGAAGACAGAAACACTATGAAGGAGAGTCAACTCAACTCCACTAGAAGACAGAAACACTATGAAGGAGAGTCAACTCCACTAGAAGACAGAAACACTATGAAGGAGAGTCTCAACTCCACTAGAAGACAGAAACACTATGAAGGAGAGTAGAAGACAGAAACACTATGAAGGAGAGTCAACTCAACTCCACTAGAAGACAGAAACACTATGAAGGAGAGTCAACTCAACTAGAAGACAGAAACACTATGAAGGAGAGTCAACTCAACTAGAAGACAGAAACACTATGAAGGAGAGTCAACTCAACTCCACTAGAAGACAGAAACACTATGAAGGAGAGTCAACTCAACTCCACTAGAAGACAGAAACACTATGAAGGAGAGTCAACTCAACTCCACTAGAAGACAGAAACACAGAAACACTCAACTAGAAGAAGGAGAGTCAACTCCACTAGAAGACAGAAACACTATGAAGGAGAGTCAACTCAACAGAAACACTAGAAGACAGAAACACTATGAAGGAGAAGACAGAAACACTATGAAGGAGAGTCAACTCCACTAGAAGACAGAAACACTATGAAGGAGAGTCAACTCAACTCCACTAGAAGACAGAAACACTATGAAGGAGAGTCAACTCAACTCCACTAGAAGACAGAAACACTATGAAGGAGAGTCAACTCCACTAGAAGACAGAAACACTATGAAGGAGAGTCAACTCCACTAGAAGACAGAAACACTATGAAGGAGAGTCAACTCAACTCCACTAGAAGACAGAAACACTATGAAGGAGAGTCAACTCAACTCAACTAGAAGACAGAAAACACTACTAGAAGACAGAAACACTATGAAGGAGAGTCAACTCAACTAGAAGACAGAAACACTATGAAGGAGAGTCAACTCCACTAGAAGACAGAAACACTATGAAGGAGAGTCAACTCTCACTAGAAGACAGAAACTCAACTCAACCACTAGAAGACAGAAACACTATGAAGGAAGAGAGTCAACTCCACTAGAAGACAGAAACACTATGAAGGAGAGTCAACTCAACTCCACTAGAAGACAGAAACACTATGAAGGAGAGTCAACTCAACTCCACTAGAAGACAGAAACACTATGAAGGAGAGTCAACTCCACTAGAAGACAGAAACACTATGAAGGAGAGTCAACTCAACTCCACTAGAAGACAGAAACACTATGAAGGAGAGTCAACTCAACTCAACTAGAAGACAGAAACACTATGAAGGAGAGTCAACTCCACTAGAAGACAGAAACACTATGAAGGAGAGTCAACTCAACTCCACTAGAAGACAGAAACACTATGAAGGAGAGTCAACTCAACTCCACTAGAAGACAGAAACACTATGAAGGAGAGTCAACTCAACTCCACTAGAAGACAGAAACACTATGAAGGAGAGTCAACTCAACTCCACTAGAAGACAGAAACACTATGAAGGAGAGTCAACTCCACTAGAAGACAGAAACACTAAGGAGAGTCAACTCAACTCCACTAGAAGACAGAAACACTATGAAGGAGAGTCAACTCCACTCAACTCAACTCCACTAGAAGACAGAAACACTATGAAGGAGAGTCAACTCAACTCCACTAGAAGACAGAAACACTATGAAGGAGAGTCAACTCACTAGAAGACAGAAACACTATGAAAAGTCAACTCCACTAGAAGACAGAAACAAGGAGAGTCAACTCAACTCCACTAGAAGACAGAAACACTATGAAGGAGAGTCAACTCCACTAGAAGACAGAAACACTATGAAGGAGAGTCAACTCAACTCCACTAGAAGACAGAAACACTATGAAGGAGAGTCAACTCAACTCCACTAGAAGAAGACAGAAACACTATAGAAGAAGGAAGGAGAGTCAACTCAACTCCACTAGAAGACAGAAACACTATGAAGGAGAGTCAACTCAACTCCACTAGAAGACAGAAACACTATGAAGGAGAGTCAACTCAACTCCACTAGAAGACAGAAACACTATGAAGGAGAGTCAACTCCACTAGAAGACAGAAACACTATGAAGGAGAGTCAACTCAACTCCACTAGAAGACAGAAACACTATGAAGGAGAGTCAACTCAACTCAACTCAACTCCACTAGAAGACAGAAACACTATGAAGGAGAGTCAACTCAACTCCAAGAAGACAGAAACACTATGAAGGAGAGTCAACTCCACTAGAAGACAGAAACACTATGAAGGAGAGTCAACTCAACTCCACTAGAAGACAGAAACACTATGAAGGAGAGTCAACTCAACTCCACTAGAAGACAGAAACACTATGAAGGAACTCAACTCCACTAGAAGACAGAAACACTATGAAGGAGAGTCAACTCCACTAGAAGACAGAAACACTATGAAGGAGAGTCAACTCCACTAGAAGACAGAAACACTATGAAGGAGAGTAGAAGACAGAAAACTCAACTCCACTAGAAGACAGAAACACTATGAAGGAGAGTCAACTCAACTCCACTAGAAGACAGAAACACTATGAAGGAGAGTCAACTCAACTAGAAGACAGAAACACTATGAAGGAGAGTCAACTAGAAGACAACTCCAACTAGAAGACAGAAACACTATGAAGGAGAGTCAACTCAACTCCACTAGAAGACAGAAACACTATGAAGGAGAGTCAACTCAACTCCACTAGAAGACAGAAACACTATGAAGGAGAGTCAACTCCACTAGAAGACAGAAACACTATGAAGGAGAGTCAACTCAACTAGAAGACAGAAACACTATGAAGGAGAGAGAGACAGAAACACTATGAAGGAGAGTCAACTCAACTCCACTAGAAGACAGAAACACTATGAAGGAGAGTCAACTCAACTCAACTAGAAGACAGAAACACTATGAAGGAGAGTCAACTCCAACTAGAAGACAGAAACACTAGAAGACAGAAACACTATGAAGGAGAGTCAACTCAACTCCACTAGAAGACAGAAACACTATGAAGGAGAGTCAACTCAACTCCACTAGAAGACAGAAACACTATGAAGGAGACTCAACTCCACTAGAAGACAGAAACACTATGAAGGAGAGTCAACTCCACTAGAAGACAGAAACACTATGAAGGAGAGTCAACTCAACTCCACTAGAAGACAGAAACACTATGAAGGAGAGTCAACTCCACTAGAAGACAGAAACACTATGAAGGAGAGTCAACTCCACTAGAAGACAGAGAAACACTATGAAGGAGAGTCAACTCAACCACTAGAAGACAGAAACACTATGAAGGAGAGTCAACTCCACTAGAAGACAGAAACACTATGAAGGAGAGTCACTCAACTCCACTAGAAGACAGAAACACTCAACTCCACTAGAAGACAGAAACACTATGAAGGAGAGTCAACTCCACTAGAAGACAGAAACACTATGAAGGAGAGTCAACTCCACTAGAAGACAGAAACACTATGAAGGAGAGTCAACTCAACTCCACTAGAAGACAGAAACACTATGAAGGAGAGTCAACTCCACTAGAAGACAGAAACACTATGAAGGAGAGTCAACTCAACTCCACTAGAAGACAGAAACACTATGAAGGAGAGTCAACTCAACTCCACTAGAAGACAGAAACACTATGAAGGAGAGTCAACTCAACTAGAAGACAGAAACACTATGAAGGAAGTCAACTCCACTAGAAGACAGAAACACTATGAAGGAGAGTCAACTCAACTCCACTAGAAGACAGAAACACTATGAAGGAGAGTCAACTCAACTCCACTAGAAGACAGAAACACTATGAAGGAGAGTCAACTCAACCACTAGAAGACAGAAACACTATGAAGGAGAGTCAACTCACTAGAAGACAGAAACACTATGAAGGAAGACAGAAACACTATGAAGGAGAGTCAACTCAACTCCACTAGAAGACAGAAACACTATGAAGGAGAGTCAACTCAACTCCACTAGAAGACAGAAACACTATGAAGGAGAGTCAACTCAACTAGAAGACAGAAACACTATGAAGGAGAGTCAACTCAACTCCACTAGAAGAAGACAGAAACACTATGAAGGAGAGTCAACTCAACCACTAGAAGACAGAAACACTATGAAGGAGAGTCAACTCCACTAGAAGACAGAAACACTATGAAGGAGAGTCAACTCAACTCCACTAGAAGACAGAAACACTATGAAGGAGAGTCAACTCCACTAGAAGACAGAAACACTATGAAGGAGAGTCAACTCCACTAGAAGACAGAAACACTATGAAGGAGAGTCAACTCCACTAGAAGACAGAAACACTATGAAGGAGAGTCAACTCAACTCCACTAGAAGACAGAAACACTATGAAGGAGAGTCAACTCAACAACTCAGAAACACTATGAAGGAGAGTCAACTCAACTCCACTAGAAACAGAAACACTATGAAGGAGAGTCAACTCAACTCCACTAGAAGACAGAAACACTATGAAGGAGAGTCAACTCAACTCCACTAGAAGACAGAAACACTATGAAGGAGAGTCAACTCAACTCCACTAGAAGACAGAAACACTATGAAGGAGAGAGAAGACAGAAACACTATGAAGGAGAGTCAACTCCACTAGAAGACAGAAACACTATGAAGGAGAGTCAACTCCACTAGAAGACAGAAACACTATGAAGGAGAGTCAACTCAACTAGAAGACAGAAACACTATCAACTCCACTAGAAGACAGAAACACTATGAAGGAGAGTCAACTCAACTCCACTAGAAGACAGAAACACTATGAAGGAGAGTCAACTCAACTCCACTAGAAGACAGAAACACTATGAAGGAGAGTCAACTCAACTAGAAGACAGAAACACTATGAAGGAGAGTCAACTCAACTCCACTAGAAGACAGAAACACTATGAAGGAGAGTCAACTCAACTCCACTAGAAGACAGAAACACTATGAAGGAGAGTCAACTCCACTAGAAGACAGAAACACTATGAAGGAGAGTCAACTCAACTCCACTAGAAGACAGAAACACTATGAAGGAGAGTCAACTCAACTCCACTAGAAGACAGAAACACTATGAAGGAGAGTCAACTCAACTAGAAGACAGAAACACTATGAAGGAGAGTCAACTCAACTCCACTAGAAGAAGACAGAAACAGAAACTATGAAGGAGAGTCAACTCAACTCCACTAGAAGACAGAAACACTATGAAGGAGAGTCAACTCCACTAGAAGACAGAAACACTATGAAGGAGAGTCAACTCAACTCCACTAGAAGACAGAAACACTATGAAGGAGAGTCAACTCAACTCCACTAGAAGACAGAAACACTATGAAGGAGAGTCAACTCAACTCCACTAGAAGACAGAAACACTATGAAGGAGAGTCAACTCAACTCCACTAGAAGACAGAAAACTATGAAGGAGAGTCAACTCAACTCCACTAGAAGACAGAAACAAGGAGGAGAGTCAACTCAACTAGAAGACAGAAACACTATGAAGGAGAGTCAACTCCACTAGAAGAAGACAGAAACACTATAGAAGAAGGAGAGTCAACTCAACTAGAAGACAGAAACACTATGAAGGAGAGTCAACTCAACTCCACTAGAAGACAGAAACACTATGAAGGAGAGTCAACTCAACTCAGAAACACTAGAAGACAGAAAAACACTATGAAGGAGAGTCAACTCAACTAGAAGACAGAAACACTATGAAGGAGAGTCAACTCCACTAGAAGACAGAAACACTATGAAGGAGAGTCAACTCAACTCCACTAGAAGACTCCACTAGAAGACAGAAACACTATGAAGGAGAGTCAACTCAACTCCACTAGAAGACAGAAACACTATGAAGGAGAGTCAACTCCACTAGAAGACAGAAACACTATGAAGGAGAGTCAACTCAACTCCACTAGAAGACAGAAACACTATGAAGGAGAGAGAAGACAGAAACACTATGAAGGAGAGTCAACTCAACTCCACTAGAAGACAGAAACACTATGAAGGAGAGTCAACTCAACTCCACTAGAAGACAGAAACACTATGAAGGAGAGTCAACTCAACTCCACTAGAAGACAGAAACACTATGAAGGAGAGTCAACTCCACTAGAAGACAGAAACACTATGAAGGAGAGTCAAGTCAACTCCACTAGAAGACAGAAACACTATGAAGGAGAGTCAACTCCACTAGAAGACAGAAACACTATGAAGGAGAGTCAACTCAACTCCACTAGAAGACAGAAACACTATGAAGGAGAGTCAACTCAACTCCACTAGAAGACAGAAACACTATGAAGGAGAGTCAACTCAACTCCACTAGAAGACAGAAACACTATGAAGGAGAGTCAACTCCACTAGAAGACAGAAACACTATGAAGGAGAGTCAACTCCACTAGAAGACAGAAACACTATGAAGGAGAGTCAACTCAACTCCACTAGAAGACAGAAACACTATGAAGGAGAGTCAACTCAACTCCAGAAATGAAGGAGAGTCAACTCCACTAGAAGACAGAAACACTCAACCAACTAGAAGACAGAAACACTATGAAGGAGAGTCAACTCAAACTAGAAGACAGAAACACTATGAAGGAGAGTCAACTCAACTCCACTAGAAGACAGAAACACTATGAAGGAGAGTCAACTCCACTAGAAGACAGAAACACTATGAAGGAGAGTCAACTCAACTCCACTAGAAGACAGAAACACTATGAAGGAGAGTCAACTCAACTCCACTAGAAGACAGAAACACTATGAAGGAGAGTCAACTCAACTAGAAGACAGAAACACTATGAAGGAGAGTCAACTCAACTAGAAGACAGAAACACTATGAAGGAGAGTCAACTCCACTAGAAGACAGAAACACTATGAAGGAGAGTCAACTCCACTAGAAGACAGAAACACTATGAAGGAGAGTCAACTCAACTCCACTAGAAGACAGAAACACTATGAAGGAGAGTCAACTCAACTCCACTAGAAGACAGAAACACTATGAAGGAGAGTCAACTCAACTCCACTAGAAGACAGAAACACTATGAAGGAGAGTCAACTAGAAGACCACTAGAAGACAGAAACACTATGAAGGAGAGTCAACTCAACTAGAAGACAGAAACACTGAAGGAAGACAGAAACAGAAACACTATGAAGGAGAGTCAACTCAACTCCACTAGAAGACAGAAACACTATGAAGGAGAGTCAACTCAACTCCACTAGAAGACAGAAACACTATGAAGGAGAGTCAACTCAACTCCACTAGAAGACAGAAACACTATGAAGGAGAGTCAACTCAACTAGAAGACAGAAACACTAGAAGACAGAAACACTATGAAGGAGAGTCAACTCAACTCCACTAGAAGACAGAAACACTATGAAGGAGAGACTAGAAGACAGAAACACTATGAAGGAGAGTCAACTCAACTAGAAGACAGAAACCACTAGAAGACAGAAACACTATGAAGGAGAGTCAACTCAACTCCACTAGAAGACAGAAACACTATGAAGGAGAGTCAACTCAAACTAGAAGACAGAAACACTATGAAGAGAGAGTCAACTCCACTAGAAGACAGAAACACTATGAAGGAGAGTCAACTCAACTCCACTAGAAGACAGAAACACTATGAAGGAGAGTCAACTCCACTAGAAGACAGAAACACTATGAAGGAGAGTCAACTCAACTCCACTAGAAGACAGAAACACTATGAAGGAGAGTCAACTCAACTCCACTAGAAGACAGAAACACTATGAAGGAGAGTCAACTCCACTAGAAGACAGAAACACTATGAAGGAGAGTCAACTCAACTCCACTAGAAGACAGAAACACTATGAAGGAGAGTCAACTCCACTAGAAGACAGAAACACTATGAAGGAGAGTCAACTCAACTCCACTAGAAGACAGAAACACTATGAAGGAGAGTCAACTCAACTCCACTAGAAGACAGAAACACTATGAAGGAGAGTCAACTCAACTCAACTAGAAGACAGAAACACTATGAAGGAGAGTCAACTCCACTAGAAGACAGAAACACTATGAAGGAGAGTCAACTCAACTCCACTAGAAGACAGAAACACTATGAAGAGAGAAGTCAGAAACTCAACTCCACTAGAAGACAGAAACACTATGAAGGAGAGTCAACTCCACTAGAAGACAGAAACACTATGAAGGAGAGTCAACTCAACTCCACTAGAAGACAGAAACACTATGAAGGAGAGTCAACTCCACTAGAAGACAGAAACACTATGAAGGAGAGTCAACTCCACTAGAAGACAGAAACACTATGAAGGAGAGTCAACTCCACTAGAAGACAGAAACACTATGAAGGAGAGTCAACTCCACTAGAAGACAGAAACACTATGAAGGAGAGTCAACTCAACTCCACTAGAAGACAGAAACACTATGAAGGAGAGTCAACTCAACTCCACTAGAAGACAGAAACACTATGAAGGAGAGTCAACTCAACTCAACTAGAAGACAGAAACACTATGAAGGAGAGTCAACTCAACTCCACTAGAAGACAGAAACACTATGAAGGAGAGTCAACTCCACTAGAAGACAGAAACACTATGAAGGAGAGTCAACTCCACTAGAAGACAGAAACACTATGAAGGAGAGTCAACTCAACTCCACTAGAAGACAGAAACACTAGAAGACAGAAGGAGGAGAGTCAACAGAAACACACTAGAAGACAGAAACACTATGAAGGAGAGTCAACTCAACTCCACTAGAAGACAGAAACACTATGAAGGAGAGTCAACTCAACTCCACTAGAAGACAGAAACACTATGAAGGAGAGTCAACTCAACCACTAGAAGACAGAAACACTATGAAGGAGAGTCAACTCAACTCCACTAGAAGACAGAAACACTATGAAGGAGAGTCAACTCAACTCCACTAGAAGACAGAAACACTATGAAGGAGAGTCAACTCAACTCCACTAGAAGACAGAAACACTATGAAGGAGAGTCAACTCCACTAGAAGACAGAAACACTATGAAGGAGAGTCAACTCAACTCCACTAGAAGACAGAAACACTATGAAGGAGAGTCAACTCAACTCCACTAGAAGACAGAAACACTATGAAGGAGAGTCAACTCAACTAGAAGACAGAAACACTATGAAGAGAGTCAAGTCAACTCCACTAGAAGACAGAAACACTATGAAGGAGAGTCAACTCAACTCCACTAGAAGACAGAAACACTATGAAGGAGAGTCAACTCCACTAGAAGACAGAAACACTATGAAGGAGAGTCAACTCAACTCCACTAGAAGACAGAAACACTATGAAGGAGAGTCAACTCCACTAGAAGACAGAAACACTATGAAGGAGAGTCAACTCAACTCCACTAGAAGACAGAAACACTATGAAGGAGAGTCAACTCAACTAGAAGACAGAAACACTATGAAGGAGAGTCAACTCAACTAGAAGACAGAAACACTATGAAGGAGAGTCAACTCAACTCCACTAGAAGACAGAAACACTATGAAAGGAGAGTCAACTCACTAGAAGACAGAAACACTATGAAGGAGAGTCAACTCCAACTCAACTAGAAGACAGAAACACTATGAAGGAGAGTCAACTCAACTAGAAGACAGAAACACTATGAAGGAGAGTCAACTCAACTCCACTAGAAGACAGAAACACTATGAAGGAGAGTCAACTCAACTAGAAGACAGAAACACTATGAAGGAGAGTCAACTCAACTAGAAGACAGAAACACTATGAAGGAGAGTCAACTCCACTAGAAGACAGAAACACTATGAAGGAGAGTCAACTCAACTCCACTAGAAGACAGAAACACTATGAAGGAGAGTCAACTCAACTCCACTAGAAGACAAGACACTAGAAGACAGAAACACTATGAAGGAGAGTCAACTCAACTCCACTAGAAGACAGAAACACTATGAAGGAGAGTCAACTCCACTAGAAGACAGAAACACTATGAAGGAGAGTCAACTCAACTAGAAGACAGAAACACTATGAAGGAGAGTCAACTCCACTAGAAGACAGAAACACTATGAAGGAGAGTCAACTCAACTCCACTAGAAGACAGAAACACTATGAAGGAGAGTCAACTCAACTCCACTAGAAGACAGAAACACTATGAAGGAGAGTCAACTCCACTAGAAGACAGAAACACTATGAAGGAGAGTCAACTCAACTCCACTAGAAGACAGAAACACTATGAAGGAGAGTCAACTCAACTAGAAGACAGAAACACTATGAAGGAGAGTCAACTCAACTCCACTAGAAGACAGAAACACTATGAAGGAGAGTCAACTCAACTAGAAGACAGAAACACTATGAAGGAGAGTCAACTCAACTAGAAGACAGAAACACTATGAAGGAGAGTCAACTCAACTCCACTAGAAGACAGAAACACTATGAAGGAGAGTCAACTCAACTCCACTAGAAGACAGAAACACTATGAAGGAGAGTCAACTCACTAGAAGACAGAAACACTATGAAGGAGAGTCAACTCCACTAGAAGACAGAAACACTATGAAGGAGAGTCAACTCAACTCCACTAGAAGACAGAAACACTATGAAGGAGAGTCAACTCCACTAGAAGACAGAAACACTATGAAGGAGAGTCAACTCAACTCCACTAGAAGACAGAAACACTATGAAGAGAGTCAACAACCACTAGAAGACAGAAACACTATGAAGGAGAGTCAACTCCACTAGAAGACAGAAACACTATGAAGGAGAGTCAACTCCAACTCCACTAGAAGACAGAAACACTATGAAGGAGAGTCAACTCAACTCCAGAAGAAGACAGAAACACTATGAAGGAGAGTCAACTCAACTAGAAGACAGAAACACTAGAAGACAGAAACACTATGAAGGAGAGTCAACTCCACTAGAAGACAGAAACACTATGAAGGAGAGTCAACTCAACTCCACTAGAAGACAGAAACACTATGAAGGAGAGTCAACTCAACTCCACTAGAAGACAGAAACACTATGAAGGAGGAGAAGACAGAAACACTCAACTCCACTAGAAGACAGAAACACTATGAAGGAGAGTCAACTCAACTCCACTAGAAGACAGAAACACTATGAAGGAGAGTCAACTCCACTAGAAGACAGAAACACTATGAAGGAGAGTCAACTCAACTCCACTAGAAGACAGAAACACTATGAAGGAGAGTCAACTCCACTAGAAGACAGAAACACTATGAAGGAGAGTCAACTCAACTCCACTAGAAGACAGAAACACTATGAAGGAGAGTCAACTCCACTAGAAGACAGAAACACTATGAAGGAGAGTCAACTCAACTAGAAGACAGAAACACTATGAAGGAGAGTCAACTCAACTCCACTAGAAGACAGAAACACTATGAAGGAGAGTCAACTCAACTCCACTAGAAGACAGAAACACTATGAAGGAGAGTCAACTCAACTAGAAGACAGAAACACTATGAAGGAGAGTCAACTCCACTAGAAGACAGAAACACTATGAAGGAGAGTCAACTCAACTCCACTAGAAGACAGAAACACTATGAAGGAGAGTCAACTCAACTCCACTAGAAGACAGAAACACTATGAAGGAGAGTCAACACTAGAAGACAGAAACACTATGAAGGAGAGTCAACTCAACTCCACTAGAAGACAGAAACACTATGAAGGAGAGTCAACTCAACTCCACTAGAAGACAGAAACACTATGAAGGAGAGTCAACTCCACTAGAAGACAGAAACACTATGAAGGAGAGTCAACTCCACTAGAAGACAGAAACACTATGAAGGAGAGTCAACTCCACTAGAAGACAGAAACACTATGAAGGAGAGTCAACTCAACTCCACTAGAAGACAGAAACACTATGAAGGAGAGTCAACTCAACTCCACTAGAAGACAGAAACACTATGAAGGAGAGTCAACTCAACTAGAAGACAGAAACACTATGAAGGAGAGTCAACTCAACTCCACTAGAAGACAGAAACACTATGAAGGAGAGTCAACTCAACTCCACTAGAAGACAGACAGAAACACTAGAAGACAGAAACATGAAGGAGAGTCAACTCAACTCCACTAGAAGACAGAAACACTATGAAGGAGAGTCAACTCAACTAGAAGACAGAAACACTATGAAGGAGAGTCAACTCAACTAGAAGACAGAAACACTATGAAGGAGAGTCAACTCAACTCCACTAGAAGACAGAAACACTATGAAGGAGAGTCAACTCAACTAGAAGACAGAAACACTATGAAGGAGAGTCAACTCCACTAGAAGACAGAAACACTATGAAGGAGAGTCAACTCAACTCCACTAGAAGACAGAAACACTATGAAGGAGAGTCAACTCCACTAGAAGACAGAAACACTATGAAGGAGAGTCAACTCAACTCCACTAGAAGACAGAAACACTATGAAGGAGAGTCAACTCAACTCCACTAGAAGACAGAAACACTATGAAGGAGAGTCAACTCCACTAGAAGACAGAAACACTATGAAGGAGAGTCAACTCCACTAGAAGACAGAAACACTATGAAGGAGAGTCAACTCAACTCCACTAGAAGACAGAAACACTATGAAGGAGAGTCAACTCCACTAGAAGACAGAAACACTATGAAGGAGAGTCAACTCAACTCCACTAGAAGACAGAAACACTATGAAGGAGAGTCAACTCAACTCCACTAGAAGACAGAAAACTCAACTAGAAGACAGAAACACTATGAAGGAGAGTCAACTCCACTAGAAGACAGAAACACTATGAAGGAGAGTCAACTCAACTCCACTAGAAGACAGAAACACTATGAAGGAGAGTCAACTCAACTCCAGAAGACAGAAACACTATGAAGGAGAGTCAGAAACACTATGAAGGAGAGTCAACTCCACTAGAAGACAGAAACACTATGAAGGAGAGTCAACTCCACTAGAAGACAGAAACACTATGAAGGAGAGTCAACTCAACTCCACTAGAAGACAGAAACACTATGAAGGAGAGTCAACTCCACTAGAAGACAGAGAGTCAACTCAACTCCACTAGAAGACAGAAACACTATGAAGGAGAGTCAACTCCACTAGAAGACAGAAACACTATGAAGGAGAGTCAACTCCACTAGAAGACAGAAACACTATGAAGGAGAGTCAACTCAACTCCACTAGAAGACAGAAACACTATGAAGGAGAGTCAACTCAACTCCACTAGAAGACAGAAACACTATGAAGGAGAGTCAACTCAACTCCACTAGAAGACAGAAACACTGAAGGAGAGACTAGAAGACACTATGAAGGAGAGTCAACTCAACTCCACTAGAAGACAGAAACACTATGAAGGAGAGTCAACTCAACTCCACTAGAAGACAGAAACACTATGAAGGAGAGTCAACTCAACTCCACTAGAAGACAGAAACACTATGAAGGAGAGTCAACTCCACTAGAAGACAGAAACACTATGAAGGAGAGTCAACTCAACTCCACTAGAAGACAGAAACACTATGAAGGAGAGTCAACTCAACTCCACTAGAAGACAGAAACACTATGAAGGAGAGTCAACTCCACTAGAAGACAGAAACACTATGAAGGAGAGTCAACTCAACTCCACTAGAAGACAGAAACACTATGAAGGAGAGTCAACTCAACTAGAAGACAGAAACACTATGAAGGAGAGTCAACTCAACTCCACTAGAAGACAGAAACACTATGAAGGAGAGTCAACTCCACTAGAAGACAGAAACACTATGAAGGAGAGTCAACTCAACCACTAGAAGACAGAAACACTATGAAGGAGAGTCAACTCAACTCCACTAGAAGACAGAAACACTATGAAGGAGAGTCAACTCCACTAGAAGACAGAAACACTATGAAGGAGAGTCAACAACTCCACTAGAAGACAGAAACACTATGAAGGAGAGTCAACTCAAACTAGAAGACAGAAACACTATGAAGGAGAGTCAACTCAACTCCACTAGAAGACAGAAACACTATGAAGGAGAGTCAACTCAACTCCACTAGAAGACAGAAACACTATGAAGGAGAGTCAACTCAACTCCACTAGAAGACAGAAACACTATGAAGGAGAGTCAACTCCACTAGAAGACAGAAACACTATGAAGGAGAGTCAACTCAACTCCACTAGAAGACAGAAACACTATGAAGGAGAGTCAACTCAACTCCACTAGAAGACAGAAACACTATGAAGGAGAGTCAACTCCACTAGAAGACAGAAACACTATGAAGGAGAGTCAACTCAACTCCACTAGAAGACAGAAACACTATGAAGGAGAGTCAACTCCACTAGAAGACAGAAACACTATGAAGGAGAGTCAACTCAACTCCACTAGAAGACAGAAACACTATGAAGGAGAGTCAACTCAACTAGAAGACAGAAACACTATGAAGGAGAGTCAACTCCACTAGAAGACAGAAACACTATGAAGGAGAGTCAACTCAACTCCACTAGAAGACAGAAACACTATGAAGGAGAGTCAACTCAACTCAACTAGAAGACAGAAACACTATGAAGAAGACAGAAGACAGAAACACTATGAAGGAGAGTCAACTCAACTCCACTAGAAGACAGAAACACTATGAAGGAGAGTCAACTCAACTCCACTAGAAGACAGAAACACTATGAAGGAGAGTCAACAACCACTAGAAGACAGAAACACTATGAAGGAGAGTCAACTCCACTAGAAGACAGAAACACTATGAAGGAGAGTCAACTCAACTCCACTAGAAGACAGAAACACTATGAAGGAGAGTCAACTCAACTCCACTAGAAGACAGAAACACTATGAAGGAGAGTCAACTCAACTCCACTAGAAGACAGAAACACTATGAAGGAGAGTCAACTCAACTCCACTAGAAGACAGAAACACTATGAAGGAGAGTCAACTCAACTCCACTAGAAGACAGAAACACTATGAAGGAGAGTCAACTCCACTAGAAGACAGAAACACTATCAACTCCACTAGAAGACAGAAACACTATGAAGGAGAGTCAACTCAACTCCACTAGAAGACAGAAACACTATGAAGGAGAGTCAACTCAACTCCACTAGAAGACAGAAACACTATGAAGGAGAGTCAACTCAACTAGAAGACAGAAACAGAAGACAGAAACACTATGAAGGAGAGTCAACTCAACTCCACTAGAAGACAGAAACACTATGAAGGAGAGTCAACTAGAAGACAGAAAACTCAACTAGAAGACAGAAACACTATGAAGGAGAGTCAACTCCACTAGAAGACAGAAACACTATGAAGGAGAGTCAACTCTAGAAGACAGAAACACTATGAAGGAGAGACTAGAAGACAGAAACACTATGAAGGAGAGTCAACTCAACTCCACTAGAAGACAGAAACACTATGAAGGAGAGTCAACTCAACTCAACTAGAAGACAGAAACACTATGAAGGAGAGTCAACTCCACTAGAAGACAGAAACACTATGAAGGAGAGTCAACTCAACTCCACTAGAAGACAGAAACACTATGAAGGAGAGTCAACTCAACTCCACTAGAAGACAGAAACACTATGAAGGAGAGTCAACTCAACTCCACTAGAAGACAGAAACACTATGAAGGAGAGTCAACTCAACTCCACTAGAAGACAGAAACCACTAGAAGACAGAAACACTATGAAGGAGAGTCAACTCCACTAGAAGACAGAAACACTATGAAGGAGAGTCAACTCAACTCCACTAGAAGACAGAAACACTATGAAGGAGAGTCAACTCAACTCCACTAGAAGACAGAAACACTATGAAGGAGAGTCAACTCCACTAGAAGACAGAAACACTATGAAGGAGAGTCAACTCCACTAGAAGACAGAAACACTATGAAGGAGAGTCAACTCCACTAGAAGACAGAAACACTATGAAGGAGAGTCAACTCCACTAGAAGACAGAAACACTATGAAGGAGAGTCAACTCAACTCCACTAGAAGACAGAAACACTATGAAGGAGAGTCAACTCCACTAGAAGACAGAAACACTATGAAGGAGAGTCAACTCAACTCCACTAGAAGACAGAAACACTATGAAGGAGAGTCAACTCCACTAGAAGACAGAAACACTATGAAGGAGAGTCAACTCCACTAGAAGACAGAAACACTATGAAGGAGAGTCAACTCAAACTAGAAGACAGAAACACTATGAAGGAGAGAAGACAGAAACACTATGAAGGAGAGTCAACTCCACTAGAAGACAGAAACACTATGAAGGAGAGTCAACTCCACTAGAAGACAGAAACACTATGAAGGAGAGTCAACTCAACTCCACTAGAAGACAGAAACACTATGAAGGAGAGTCAACTCCACTAGAAGACAGAAACACTATGAAGGAGAGTCAACTCAACTCCACTAGAAGACAGAAACACTATGAAGGAGAGTCAACTCCACTAGAAGACAGAAACACTATGAAGGAGAGTCAACTCCAACTAGAAGACAGAAACACTGAAGGAGAGTCAACTCCACTAGAAGACAGAAACTATGAAGGAGAGTCAACTCAACTCCACTAGAAGACAGAAACACTATGAAGGAGAGTCAACTCAACTCCACTAGAAGACAGAAACACTATGAAGGAGAGTCAACTCAACTCCACTAGAAGACAGAAACACTATGAAGGAGAGTCAACTCAACTCCACTAGAAGACAGAAACACTATGAAGGAGAGTCAACTCAACTCCACTAGAAGACAGAAACACTATGAAGGAGAGTCAACTCAACTCCACTAGAAGACAGAAACACTATGAAGGAGAGTCAACTCAACTCCACTAGAAGACAGAAACACTATGAAGGAGAGTCAACTCCACTAGAAGACAGAAACACTATGAAGGAGAGTCAACTCAACTCCACTAGAAGACAGAAACACTATGAAGGAGAGTCAACTCCACTAGAAGACAGAAACACTATGAAGGAGAGTCAACTCAACTCCACTAGAAGACAGAAACACTATGAAGGAGAGTCAACTCAACTAGAAGACAGAAACACTATGAAGGAGAGTCAACTCAACTCCACTAGAAGACAGAAACACTATGAAGGAGAGTCAACTCAACCACTAGAAGACAGAAACACTATGAAGGAGAGTCAACTCAACTCCACTAGAAGACAGAAACACTATGAAGGAGAGTCAACTCAACTAGAAGACAGAAACACTATGAAGGAGAGTCAACTCCACTAGAAGACAGAAACACTATGAAGAAGACTAGAAGAAAAACTATGAAGGAGAGTCAACTCAACTCCACTAGAAGACAGAAACACTATGAAGGAGAGTCAACTCCACTAGAAGACAGAAACACTATGAAGGAGAGTCAACTCCACTAGAAGACAGAAACACTATGAAGGAGAGTCAACTCAACTCCACTAGAAGACAGAAACACTATGAAGGAGAGTCAACTCCACTAGAAGACAGAAACACTATGAAGGAGAGTCAACTCAACCACTAGAAGACAGAAACACTATGAAGGAGAGTCAACTCAACTCAGAAACACTAGAAGACAGACAGAAACACTGAAGGAGAGTCAACTCAACTAGAAGACAGAAACACTATGAAGGAGAGTCAACTCAACTCCACTAGAAGACAGAAACACTATGAAGGAGAGTCAACTCAACTCCACTAGAAGACAGAAACACTATGAAGGAGAGTCAACTCAACTAGAAGACAGAAACACTGAAGAAGACAGAAACACTATGAAGGAGAGTCAACTCAACTCCACTAGAAGACAGAAACACTATGAAGGAGAGTCAACTCAACTCCATGAAGGAGAGTCAACTCCACTAGAAGACAGAAACACTATGAAGGAGAGTCAACTCAACTCCACTAGAAGACAGAAACACTATGAAGGAGAGTCAACTCAACCACTAGAAGACAGAAACACTATGAAGGAGAGTCAACTCCACTAGAAGACAGAAACACTCCACTAGAAGACAGAAACACTATGAAGGAGTCAACTCAACTCCACTAGAAGACAGAAACACAAGGAGAGTCAACTCAACTCCACTAGAAGACAGAAACACTATGAAGGAGAGTCAACTCAACTCCACTAGAAGACAGAAACACTATGAAGGAGAGTCAACTCAACCACTAGAAGACAGAAACACTATGAAGGAGAGTCAACTCCACTAGAAGACAGAAACACTATGAAGGAGAGTCAACTCAACTCCACTAGAAGACAGAAACACTATGAAGGAGAGTCAAACTAGAAGACAACTCAACTCCACTAGAAGACAGAAACACTATGAAGGAGAGTCAACTCAACTCCAGAAGACAGAAACACTCAACTCCACTAGAAGACAGAAACACTATGAAGGAGAGTCAACTCAACTCCACTAGAAGACAGAAACACTATGAAGGAGAGTCAACTCAACTCCACTAGAAGACAGAAACACTATGAAGGAGAGTCAACTCCACTAGAAGACAGAAACACTATGAAGGAGAGTCAACTCAACTAGAAGACCACTAGAAGACAGAAACACTATGAAGGAGAGTCAACTCAACTCCACTAGAAGACAGAAACACTATGAAGGAGAGTCAACTCACTAGAAGACAGAAACACTATGAAGGAGAGTCAACTCCACTAGAAGACAGAAACACTATGAAGGAGAGTCAGTCAACTCCACTAGAAGACAGAAACACTATAGAAGACAGAAGGAGAGTCAACTCAACTCAACTAGAAGACAGAAACACTATGAAGGAGAGTCAACTCCACTAGAAGACAGAAACACTATGAAGGAGAGTCAACTCAACTCCACTAGAAGACAGAAACACTATGAAGGAGAGTCAACTCCACTAGAAGACAGAAACACTATGAAGGAGAGTCAACTCAACTCCACTAGAAGACAGAAACACTATGAAGGAGAGTCAACTCAACTAGAAGACAGAAACACTATGAAGGAGAGTCAACTCCACTAGAAGACAGAAACACTATGAAGGAGAGTCAACTCCACTAGAAGACAGAAACACTATGAAGGAGAGTCAACTCCACTAGAAGACAGAAACACTATGAAGGAGAGTCAACTCAACTAGAAGACAGAAACACTATGAAGGAGAGTCAACTCAACTCCACTAGAAGACAGAAACACTATGAAGGAGAGTCAACTCAAACTAGAAGACAGAAACACTATGAAGGAGAGTCAACTCAGTCACTATGAAGGAGAGTCAACCACTAGAAGACAGAAACACTATGAAGGAGAGTCAACTCAACTCCACTAGAAGACAGAAACACTATGAAGGAGAGTCAACTCCACTAGAAGACAGAAACACTATGAAGGAGAGTCAACTCGACTCCACTAGAAGACAGAAACACTATGAAGGAGAGTCAACTCAACTAGACTAGAAGACAGAAACACTATGAAGGAGAGTCAACTCAACTCCACTAGAAGACAGAAACACTATGAAGAGAGTCAGTCAACTCCACTAGAAGACAGAAACACTATGAAGGAGAGTCAACTCAACTCCACTAGAAGACAGAAACACTATGAAGGAGAGTCAACTCCACTAGAAGACAGAAACACTATGAAGGAGAGTCAACTCAACTCCACTAGAAGACAGAAACACTATGAAGGAGAGTCAACTCAACTCCACTAGAAGACAGAAACACTATGAAGGAGAAACACTCCACTAGAAGACAGAAACACTATGAAGGAGAGTCAACTCCACTAGAAGACAGAAACACTATGAAGGAGAGTCAACTCCACTAGAAGACAGAAACACTATGAAGGAGAGTCAACTCAACTCCACTAGAAGACAGAAACACTATGAAGGAGAGTCAACTCAACTCCACTAGAAGACAGAAACACTATGAAGGAGAGTCAACTCAACTCCACTAGAAGACAGAAACACTATGAAGGAGAGAGTCAACTCCACTAGAAGACAGAAACACTATGAAGGAGAGTCAACTCCACTAGAAGACAGAAACACTATGAAGGAGAGTCAACTCAACTCCACTAGAAGACAGAAACACTATGAAGGAGAGTCAACTCAACTCCACTAGAAGACAGAAACACTATGAAGGAGAGTCAACTCCACTAGAAGACAGAAACACTATGAAGGAGAGTCAACTCAACTCCACTAGAAGACAGAAACACTATGAAGGAGAGTCAACTCAACCACTAGAAGACAGAAACACTATGAAGGAGAGTCAACTCAACTCCACTAGAAGACAGAAACACTATGAAGGAGAGTCAACTCCACTAGAAGACAGAAACACTATGAAGGAGAGTCAACTCAACTCCACTAGAAGACAGAAACACTATGAAGGAGAGTCAACTCAACTCCACTAGAAGACAGAAACACTATGAAGGAGAGTCAACTCCACTAGAAGACAGAAACACTATGAAGGAGAGTCAACTCCACTAGAAGACAGAAACACTATGAAGGAGAGTCAACTCAACTCCACTAGAAGACAGAAACACTATGAAGGAGAGTCAACTCAACTCAGTCAACTACTCCACTATGAAGACAGAAACACTATGAAGGAGAGTCAACTCAACTCCACTAGAAGACAGAAACACTATGAAGGAGAGTCAACTCCACTAGAAGACAGAAACACTATGAAGGAGAGTCAACTCCACTAGAAGACAGAAACACTATGAAGGAGAGTCAACTCAACTCCACTAGAAGACAGAAACACTATGAAGGAGAGTCAACTCAACTCCACTAGAAGACAGAAACACTATGAAGGAGAGTCAACTCAACTCCACTAGAAGACAGAAACACTATGAAGGAGAGTCAACTAGAAGACAGAAACACTATGAAGGAGAGTCAACTCAACTCCACTAGAAGACAGAAACACTATGAAGGAGAGTCAACTCAACTCCACTAGAAGACAGAAACACTATGAAGGAGAGTCAACTCCACTAGAAGACAGAAACACTATGAAGGAGAGTCAACTCCACTAGAAGACAGAAACACTATGAAGGAGAGACTCAACTCCACTAGAAGACAGAAACACTATGAAGGAGAGTCAACTCAACTCCACTAGAAGACAGAAACACTATGAAGGAGAGTCAACTCAACTAGAAGACAGAAACACTATGAAGGAGAGTCAACTCAACCACTAGAAGACAGAAACACTATGAAGGAGAGTCAACTCAACTCCACTAGAAGACAGAAACACTAGAAGACAGAAACACTATGAAGGAGAGTCAACTCAACCACTAGAAGACAGAAACACTATGAAGGAGAGTCAACTCCACTAGAAGACAGAAACACTATGAAGGAGAGTCAACTCAACTCCACTAGAAGACAGAAACACTATGAAGGAGAGTCTAGAAGACAGAAACACTCAACTCCACTAGAAGACAGAAACACTATGAAGAGAGTCAACACTCCACTAGAAGACAGGAGGAGAGTCAACTCAACTCCAGAAGACAGAAACACTATGAAGGAGAGTCAACTCAACTCCACTAGAAGACAGAAACACTATGAAGGAGAGTCAACTCAACTCCACTAGAAGACAGAAACACTATGAAGGAGAGTCAACTCAACTAGAAGACAGAAACACAGAAACACTACTAGAAGACAGGAGAGTCAACTCAACTCCACTAGAAGACAGAAACACTATGAAGGAGAGTCAACTCAACTCCACTAGAAGACAGAAACACTATGAAGGAGAGTCAACTCAACTAGAAGACAGAAACACTATGAAGGAGAGTCAACTCCACTAGAAGAAGACAGAAACACTATGAAGGAGAGTCAACTCAACTCCACTAGAAGACAGAAACACTATGAAGGAGAGTCAACTCAACTAGAAGACAGAAACACTGAAGGAGAAGACAGAAACACTATGAAGGAGAGTCAACTCCACTAGAAGACAGAAACACTATGAAGGAGAGTCAACTCAACTCCACTAGAAGACAGAAACACTATGAAGGAGAGTCAACTCAACTCCACTAGAAGACAGAAACACTATGAAGGAGAGTCAACTCAACTCCACTAGAAGACAGAAACACTATGAAGGAGAGTCAACTCAACTCCACTAGAAGACAGAAACACTATGAAGGAGAGTCAACTCAACTCCACTAGAAGACAGAAACACTATGAAGGAGAGTCAACTCAACACTAGAAGACAGAAACACTATGAAGGAGAGTCAACTCAACTCCACTAGAAGACAGAAACACTATGAAGGAGAGTCAACTCCACTAGAAGACAGAAACACTATGAAGGAGAGTCAACTCCACTAGAAGACAGAAACACTATGAAGGAGAGTCAACTCAACTCCACTAGAAGACAGAAACACTATGAAGGAGAGTCAACTCAACTCCAGAAGACAGAAACACTATGAAGGAGAGTCAACTCAACACTAGAAGACAGAAACACTATGAAGGAGAAACACTATAGAAGACAGAAACACTATGAAGGAGAGTCAACTCAACTCCACTAGAAGACAGAAACACTATGAAGGAGAGTCAACTCAACTCCACTAGAAGACAGAAACACTATGAAGGAGAGTCAACTCAACTCCACTAGAAGACAGAAACACTATGAAGGAGACTCCACTAGAAGACAGAAACACTATGAAGGAGAGTCAACTCCACTAGAAGACAGAAACACTATGAAGGAGAGTCAACTCAACTCCACTAGAAGACAGAAACACTATGAAGGAGAGTCAACTCAACACTAGAAGACAGAAACACTATGAAGGAGAGTCAACTCAACTCCACTAGAAGACAGAAACACTATGAAGGAGAGTCAACTCAACTCCACTAGAAGACAGAAACACTATGAAGGAGAGTCAACTCCACTAGAAGACAGAAACACTATGAAGGAGAGTCAACTCCACTAGAAGACAGAAACACTATGAAGGAGAGTCAACTCAACTCCACTAGAAGACAGAAACACTATGAAGGAGAGTCAACTCAACTCCACTAGAAGACAGAAACACTATGAAGGAGAGTCAACTCAACTCCACTAGAAGACAGAAACACTATGAAGGAGAGTCAACAACTCCACTAGAAGACAGAAACACTATGAAGGAGAGTCAACTAGAAGACAGAAACACTATGAAGGAGAGTCAACTCCACTAGAAGACAGAAACACTATGAAGGAGAGTCAACTCACTAGAAGACAGAAACACTATGAAGGAGAGTCAACTCAACTCCACTAGAAGACAGAAACACTGAAGGAGAGTCAACTCCACTAGAAGAGAAACACTATGAAGGAGAGTCAACTCAACTAGAAGACAGAAACACTATGAAGGAGAGTCAACTCAACTCCACTAGAAGACAGAAACACTATGAAGGAGAGTCAACTCAACTCCACTAGAAGACAGAAACACTATGAAGGAGAGTCAACTCAACTCCACTAGAAGACAGAAACACTATGAAGGAGAGTCAACTCCACTAGAAGACAGAAACACTATGAAGGAGAGTCAACTCAACTAGAAGACAGAAACACTATGAAGGAGAGTCAACTCAACTCCACTAGAAGACAGAAACACTATGAAGGAGAGTCAACTCAACTAGAAGACAGAAACACTATGAAAGTCAACAGAAACACTATGAAGGAGAGTCAACTCAACTCCACTAGAAGACAGAAACACTATGAAGGAGAGTCAACTCAACTCCACTAGAAGACAGAAACACTATGAAGGAGAGTCAACTCCACTAGAAGACAGAAACACTATGAAGACAGAGAGTCAACTCAACTCCACTAGAAGACAGAAACACTATGAAGGAGAGTCAACTCAACTCCACTAGAAGACAGAAACACTATGAAGGAGAGTCAACTCAACTCCACTAGAAGACAGAAACACTATGAAGGAGAGTCAACTCCACTAGAAGACAGAAACACTATGAAGGAGAGTCAACTCAACAACTAGAAGACAGAAACACTATGAAGGAGAGTCAACTCAACTCCACTAGAAGACAGAAACACTATGAAGGAGAGTCAAACTAGAAGACAGAAACACTATGAAGGAGAGTCAACTCAACTCCACTAGAAGACAGAAACACTATGAAGGAGAGTCAACTCAACTCCACTAGAAGACAGAAACACTATGAAGGAGAGTCAACTCAACTCCACTAGAAGACAGAAACACTATGAAGGAGAGTCAACTCAACTAGAAGACAGAAACACTATGAAGGAGAGTCAACTCAACTCCACTAGAAGACAGAAACACTATGAAGGAGAGTCAACTCCACTAGAAGACAGAAACACTATGAAGGAGAGTCAACTCAACTCCACTAGAAGACAGAAACACTATGAAGGAGAGTCAACTCAACTCCACTAGAAGACAGAAACACTATGAAGGAGAGTCAACTCCACTAGAAGACAGAAACACTATGAAGGAGAGTCAACTCAACTAGAAGACAGAAACACTATGAAGGAGAGTCAACTCAACTAGAAGACAGAAACACTATGAAGGAGAGTCAACTCAACTCAACTAGAAGACAGAAACACTATGAAGGAGAGTCAACTCCACTAGAAGACAGAAACACTATGAAGGAGAGTCAACTCCACTAGAAGACAGAAACACTATGAAGGAGAGTCAACTCAACTCCACTAGAAGACAGAAACACTATGAAGGAGAGTCAACTCAACTAGAAGACAGAAACACTATGAAGGAGAGTCAACTCAACTCCACTAGAAGACAGAAACACTATGAAGGAGAGTCAACTCCACTAGAAGACAGAAACACTATGAAGGAGAGTCAACTCAACTCCACTAGAAGACAGAAACACTATGAAGGAGAGTCAACTCAACTCCACTAGAAGACAGAAACACTATGAAGGAGAGTCAACTCAACTCCACTAGAAGACAGAAACACTATGAAGGAGAGTCAACTCAACTCCACTAGACAGAAACACAGAAACACTACTAGAAGACAGAAAAGAAGGAGTCAACTCAACTCCACTAGAAGACAGAAACACTATGAAGGAGAGTCAACTCAACTCCACTAGAAGACAGAAACACAGAAACACTAGAAGACAGAAACATGAAGGAGAGTCAACAACTCCACTAGAAGACAGAAACACTATGAAGGAGAGTCAACTCCACTAGAAGACAGAAACACTATGAAGGAGAGTCAACTCAACTAGAAGACAGAAACACTATGAAGGAGAGTCAACTCAACTCCACTAGAAGACAGAAACACTATGAAGGAGAGTCAACTCAACTAGAAGACAGAAACACTATGAAGGAGAGTCAACTCAACTCCACTAGAAGACAGAAACACTATGAAGGAGAGTCAACTCAACTCCACTAGAAGACAGAAACACTATGAAGGAGAGTCAACTCCACTAGAAGACAGAAACACTATGAAGGAGAGTCAACTCCACTAGAAGACAGAAACACTATGAAGGAGAGTCAACTCAACTCCACTAGAAGACAGAAACACTATGAAGGAGAGTCAACTCAACTCCACTAGAAGACAGAAACACTATGAAGGAGAGTCAACTCAACTAGAAGACAGAAACACTGAAGGAAGACTAGAAACAGAAACACTATGAAGGAGAGTCAACTCAACTCCACTAGAAGACAGAAACACTATGAAGGAGAGTCAACTCAACTCAACTAGAAGACAGAAACACTATGAAGGAGAGTCAACTCAACTAGAAGACAGAAACACTATGAAGGAGAGTCAACTCAACTCCACTAGAAGACAGAAACACTATGAAGGAGAGTCAACTCAACTCACTAGAAGACAGAAACACTATGAAGGAGAGTCAACTCAACTAGAAGACAGAAACACTATGAAGGAGAGTCAACTCCACTAGAAGACAGAAACACTATGAAGGAGAGTCAACTCAACTCCACTAGAAGACAGAAACACTATGAAGGAGAGTCAACTCAACTCAACTAGAAGACAGAAACACTATGAAGGAGAGTCAACTCAACTCCACTAGAAGACAGAAACACTATGAAGGAGAGTCAACTCAACTCCACTAGAAGACAGAAACACTATGAAGGAGAGTCAACTCCACTAGAAGACAGAAACACTATGAAGGAGAGTCAACTCCACTAGAAGACAGAAACACTATGAAGGAGAGTCAACTCAACTAGAAGACAGAAACACTATGAAGGAGAGTCAACTCAACTCCACTAGAAGACAGAAACACTGAAGGAGAGTCAACTCAACTCACTAGAAGACAGAAACACTATGAAGGAGAGTCAACTCCACTAGAAGACAGAAACACTATGAAGGAGAGTCAACTCCACTAGAAGACAGAAACACTATGAAGGAGAGTCAACTCAACTCCACTAGAAGACAGAAACACTATGAAGGAGAGTCAACTCAACTCCACTAGAAGACAGAAACACTATGAAGGAGAGTCAACTCAACTCCACTAGAAGACAGAAACACTATGAAGGAGAGTCAACAGAAGACAGAAACACTATGAAGGAGAGTCAACTCAACTCCACTAGAAGACAGAAACACTATGAAGGAGAGTCAACTCAACTAGAAGACAGAAAACTATGAAGGAGAGTCAACACTACTAGAAGACAGAAACACTATGAAGGAGAGTCAACTCCACTAGAAGACAGAAACACTATGAAGGAGAGTCAACTCAACTCCACTAGAAGACAGAAACACTATGAAGGAGAGTCAAAACACTAGAAGACAGAAACACTATGAAGGAGAGTCAACTCAACTCCACTAGAAGACAGAAACACTATGAAGGAGAGTCAACTCAACTAGAAGACAGAAACACTATGAAGGAGAGTCAACTCCACTAGAAGACAGAAACACTATGAAGGAGAGTCAACTCAACTCCACTAGAAGACAGAAACACTATGAAGGAGAGTCAACTCAACTCCACTAGAAGACAGAAACACTATGAAGGAGAGTCAACTCCACTAGAAGACAGAAACACTATGAAGGAGAGTCAACTCAACTCCACTAGAAGACAGAAACACTATGAAGGAGAGTCAACTCAACTCCACTAGAAGACAGAAACACTATGAAGGAGAGTCAACTCAACTCCACTAGAAGACAGAAACACTATGAAGGAGAGTCAACTCAACTCCACTAGAAGACAGAAACACTATGAAGGAGAGTCAACTCAACTCCACTAGAAGACAGAAACACTCAACTCACTAGAAGACAGAAACACTATGAAGGAGAGTCAACTCAACTCCACTAGAAGACAGAAACACTATGAAGGAGAGTCAACTCAACTAGAAGACAGAAACACTATGAAGGAGAGTCAACTCAACTCCACTAGAAGACAGAAACACTATGAAGGAGAGTCAACTCAACTCAACTAGAAGACAGAAACACTATGAAGGAGAGTCAACTCAACTCCACTAGAAGACAGAAACACTATGAAGGAGAGTCTCAACTCCACTAGAAGACAGAAACACTATGAAGGAGAGTCAACTCAACTCCACTAGAAGACAGAAACACTATGAAGGAGAGTCAACTCAACTCCACTAGAAGACAGAAACACTATGAAGGAGAGTCAACTCAACTCCACTAGAAGACAGAAACACTATGAAGGAGAGTCAACTCAACCACTAGAAGACAGAAACACTATGAAGGAGAGTCAAAACACTAGAAGACAGAAACACTATGAAGGAGAGTCAACTCAACTCCACTAGAAGACAGAAACACTATGAAGGAGAGTCAACTCAACTCCACTAGAAGAAGACAGAAACACTAGAAGACAGAAACACTATGAAGGAGAGTCAACTCAACTCCACTAGAAGACAGAAACACTATGAAGGAGAGTCAACTCCACTAGAAGACAGAAACACTATGAAGGAGAGTCAACTCAACTCCACTAGAAGACAGAAACACTATGAAGGAGAGTCAACTCCACTAGAAGACAGAAACACTATGAAGGAGAGTCAACTCAACACCACTAGAAGACAGAAACACTATGAAGGAGAGTCAACTCAACTCCACTAGAAGACAGAAACACTATGAAGGAGAGTCAACTCAACTAGAAGACAGAAACACTATGAAGGAGAGTCAACTCCACTAGAAGACAGAAACACTATGAAGGAGAGTCAACTCAACTCAACTAGAAGACAGAAACACTATGAAGGAGAGTCAACCACTAGAAGACAGAAACACTATGAAGGAGAGTCAACTCCACTAGAAGACAGAAACACTATGAAGGAGAGTCAACTCCACTAGAAGACAGAAACACTATGAAGGAGAGTCAACTCAACTAGAAGACAGAAACACTGAAGAGAGTCAACTCCACTAGAAGACAGAAACACTATGAAGGAGAGTCAACTCAACTCCACTAGAAGACAGAAACACTATGAAGGAGAGTCAACTCAACTCCACTAGAAGACAGAAACACTATGAAGGAGAGTCAACTCAACTAGAAGACAGAAACACTGAAGGAGAGACAGACAGAAACACTATGAAGGAGAGTCAACTCCACTAGAAGACAGAAACACTATGAAGGAGAGTCAACTCCACTAGAAGACAGAAACACTATGAAGGAGAGTCAACTCCACTAGAAGACAGAAACACTATGAAGGAGAGTCAACTCAACTCCACTAGAAGACAGAAACACTATGAAGGAGAGTCAACTAGAAGACAGAAACACTATGAAGGAGAGTCAACTCAACTCCACTAGAAGACAGAAACACTATGAAGGAGAGTCAACTCCACTAGAAGACAGAAACACTATGAAGGAGAGTCAACTAGAAGACAGAAACACTAGAAGACAGAAACACTATGAAGGAGAGTCAACTCCACTAGAAGACAGAAACACTATGAAGGAGAGTCAACTCAACTAGAAGACAGAAACACTATGAAGGAGAGTCAACTCACTAGAAGACAGAAGACAGAAACACTATGAAGGAGAGTCAACTCAACTCCACTAGAAGACAGAAACACTATGAAGGAGAGTCAACTCAACTCCACTAGAAGACAGAAACACTATGAAGGAGAGTCAACTCAACTCCACTAGAAGACAGAAACACTATGAAGGAGAGTCAACTCCACTAGAAGACAGAAACACTATGAAGGAGAGTCAACTCAACTCCACTAGAAGACAGAAACACTATGAAGGAGAGTCAACTCAACTCCACTAGAAGACAGAAACACTATGAAGGAGAGTCAAACAACTAGAGAAGACAGAAACACTATGAAGGAGAGTCAACTCAACTCCACTAGAAGACAGAAACACTATGAAGGAGAGTCAACTCAACTCCACTAGAAGACAGAAACACTATGAAGGAGAGTCAACTCAAACTAGAAGACAGAAACACTGAAGGAGAGTCAACTCCACTAGAAGACAGAAACACTATGAAGGAGAGTCAACTCAACTCCACTAGAAGACAGAAACACTATGAAGGAGAGTCAACTCAACTCCTAGAAGACAGAAACACTATGAAGGAGAGTCAACTCAACTAGAAGACAGAAACACTATGAAGGAGAGTCAACTCCACTAGAAGACAGAAACACTATGAAGGAGAGTCAACTCAACTCCACTAGAAGACAGAAACACTATGAAGGAGAGTCAACTCAACTCCACTAGAAGACAGAAACACTATGAAGGAGAGTCAACTCAACTAGAAGACAGAAACACTATGAAGGAGAGTCAACTCAACTCCACTAGAAGACAGAAACACTATGACAGAAACACTAGAAGACAGAAACAATGAAGGAGAGTCAACTCCACTAGAAGACAGAAACACTATGAAGGAGAGTCAACTCAACTCCACTAGAAGACAGAAACACTATGAAGGAGAGTCAACTCAACTCCACTAGAAGACAGAAACACTATGAAGGAGAGTCAACTCAACTCCACTAGAAGACAGAAACACTATGAAGGAGAGTCAACTCCACTAGAAGACAGAAACACTATGAAGGAGAGTCAACTCAACTAGAAGACAGAAACACTATGAAGGAGAGTCAACTCAACTCCACTAGAAGACAGAAACACTATGAAGGAAGGAAGAGTCAACTCAACTCCACTAGAAGACAGAAACACTATGAAGGAGAGTCAACTCCACTCCAGAAGACAGAAACACTATGAAGGAGAACTCAACTCAAGAAGACAGAAAACTCAACTCCACTAGAAGACAGAAACACTATGAAGGAGAGTCAACTCAACTAGAAGACAGAAACACTATGAAGGAGAGTCAACTCAACTCCACTAGAAGACAGAAACACTATGAAGGAGAGTCAACTCCACTAGAAGACAGAAACACTATGAAGGAGAGTCAACTCCACTAGAAGACAGAAAGAAGGAGAGTCAACTCAACTCCACTAGAAGACAGAAACACTATGAAGGAGAGTCAACTCAACACTAGAAGACAGAAACACTATGAAGGAGAGTCAACTCCACTAGAAGACAGAAACACTATGAAGGAGAGTCAACTCCACTAGAAGACAGAAACACTATGAAGGAGAGTCAACTCCACTAGAAGACAGAAACACTATGAAGGAGAGTCAACTCCACTAGAAGACAGAAACACTATGAAGGAGAGTCAACTCAACTAGAAGACAGAAACACTATGAAGGAGAGTCAACTCCACTAGAAGACAGAAACACTATGAAGGAGAGTCAACTCAACTCCACTAGAAGACAGAAACACTATGAAGGAGAGTCAACTCAACTCCACTAGAAGACAGAAACACTATGAAGGAGAGTCAACTCAACTCCACTAGAAGACAGAAACACTATGAAGGAGAGTCAACTCAACTCCACTAGAAGACAGAAACACTATGAAGGAGAGTCAACTCCACTAGAAGACAGAAACACTATGAAGGAGAGTCAACTCCACTAGAAGACAGAAACACTATGAAGGAGAGTCAACTCAACTCCACTAGAAGACAGAAACACTATGAAGGAGAGTCAACTCAGAAACACTAGAAGACAGAAACACTATGAAGGAGAGTCAACTCAACTCCAGAAGACAGAAACACTATGAAGGAGAGTCAACTCCACTAGAAGACAGAAACACTATGAAGGAGAGTCAACTCAACTCCACTAGAAGACAGAAACACTATGAAGGAGAGTCAACTCACTCCACTAGAAGACAGAAACACTATGAAGGAGAGTCAACTCAACTCCACTAGAAGACAGAAACACTATGAAGGAGAGTCAACTCAACTCTAGAAGACACACTATGAAGGAGAGTCAACTCAACTCCACTAGAAGACAGAAACACTATGAAGGAGAGTCAACTCAACTCCACTAGAAGACAGAAACACTATGAAGGAGAGTCAACTCAACTCAACTAGAAGACAGAAACACTATGAAGGAGAGTCAACAACTAGAAGACAGAAACACTATGAAGGAGAGTCAACTCAACTCCACTAGAAGACAGAAACACTATGAAGGAGAGTCAACTCAACTCCACTAGAAGACAGAAACACTATGAAGGAGAGTCAACTCAACTCCACTAGAAGACAGAAACACTATGAAGGAGAGTCAACTCAACTCCAGAAGACAGAAACACTATGAAGGAGAGTCAACTCAACTCCACTAGAAGACAGAAACACTATGAAGGAGAGTCAACTCCACTAGAAGACAGAAACACTATGAAGGAGAGTCAACTCAACTCCACTAGAAGACAGAAACACTATGAAGGAGAGTCAACTCCAACTAGAAGACAGAAACACTATGAAGGAGAGTCAACTCAACTCCACTAGAAGACAGAAACACTATGAAGGAGAGTCAACTCAACTCCACTAGAAGACAGAAACACTATGAAGGAGAGTCAACTCAACTAGACAGAAACACTATGAAGGAGAGTCACTCCACTAGAAGACAGAAACACTATGAAGGAGAGTCAACTCAACTCCACTAGAAGACAGAAACACTATGAAGGAGAGTCAACTCAACTCCACTAGAAGACAGAAACACTATGAAGGAGAGTCAACTCAACTCCACTAGAAGACAGAAACACTATGAAGGAGAGTCAACTCAACTCACTAGAAGACAGAAACACTATGAAGGAGAGTCAACTCAACTCCACTAGAAGACAGAAACACTATGAAGGAGAGTCAACTCAACTCCACTAGAAGACAGAAACACTATGAAGGAGAGTCAACTCAACTCCACTAGAAGACAGAAACACTATGAAGGAGAGTCAACTCAACCACTAGAAGACAGAAACACTATGAAGGAGAGTCAACTCAACTCCACTAGAAGACAGAAACACTATGAAGGAGAGTCAACTCAACTCACTAGAAGACAGAAACACTATGAAGGAGAGTCAACTCACTAGAAGACAGAAACACTATGAAGGAGAGTCAACTCACTAGAAGACAGAAACACTATGAAGGAGAGTCAACTCAACTCCACTAGAAGACAGAAACACTATGAAGGAGAGTCAACTCAACTCCACTAGAAGACAGAAACACTATGAAGGAGAGTCAACTCAACTAGAAGACAGAAACACTAGAAGACAGAAACACTATGAAGGAGAGTCAACTCCACTAGAAGACAGAAACACTATGAAGGAGAGTCAACTCAACTCCACTAGAAGACAGAAACACTATGAAGGAGAGTCAACTCAACTCCACTAGAAGACAGAAACACTATGAAGGAGAGTCAACTCCACTAGAAGACAGAAACACTATGAAGGAGAGTCAACTCAACTCCACTAGAAGACAGAAACACTATGAAGGAGAGTCAACTCCACTAGAAGACAGAAACACTATGAAGGAGAGTCAACTCAACTCCACTAGAAGACAGAAACACTATGAAGGAGAGTCAACTCAACTCCACTAGAAGACAGAAACACTATGAAGGAGAGTCAACTCCACTAGAAGACAGAAACACTATGAAGGAGAGTCAACTCAACTAGAAGACAGAAACACTATGAAGGAGAGTCAACTCCACTAGAAGACAGAAACACTATGAAGGAGAGTCAACTCCACTAGAAGACAGAAACACTATGAAGGAGAGTCAACTCAACTCCACTAGAAGACAGAAACACTATGAAGGAGAGTCAACTCAACTCCACTAGAAGACAGAAACACTATGAAGGAGAGTCAACTCCACTAGAAGACAGAAACACTATGAAGGAGAGTCAACTCAACTCCACTAGAAGACAGAAACACTATGAAGGAGAGTCAACTCAACTCAACTAGAAGACAGAAACACTATGAAGGAGAGTCAACTCAACTCCACTAGAAGACAGAAGACAGAAACACTATGAAGGAGAGTCAACTCAACTCCACTAGAAGACAGAAACACTATGAAGGAGAGTCAACCACTCCAGAAGACAGAAACACTATGAAGGAGAGTCAACTCCACTAGAAGACAGAAGACAGAAACACTATGAAGGAGAGTCAACTCAACTCCACTAGAAGACAGAAAGAAGACAGAAACACTATGAAGGAGAGTCAACTCAACTAGAAGACAGAAACACTATGAAGGAGAGTCAACTCAACTAGAAGACAGAAACACTATGAAGGAGAGTCAACTCAACTAGAAGACAGAAACACTATGAAGGAGAGTCAACTCAACTCCACTAGAAGACAGAAACACTATGAAGGAGAGTCAACTCCACTAGAAGACAGAAACACTATGAAGGAGAGTCAACTCAACTAGAAGACAGAAACACTATGAAGGAGAGTCAACTCAACTCCACTAGAAGACAGAAACACTATGAAGGAGAGTCAACTCAACTCCACTAGAAGACAGAAACACTATGAAGGAGAGTCAACTCAACTAGAAGACAGAAACACTATGAAGGAGAGTCAACTCCACTAGAAGACAGAAACACTATGAAGGAGAGTCAACTCCACTAGAAGACAGAAACACTATGAAGGAGAGTCAACTCAACTCCACTAGAAGACAGAAACACTATGAAGGAGAGTCAACTCAACTACTAGAAGACAGAAACACTATGAAGGAGAGTCAACTCAACCACTAGAAGACAGAAACACTATGAAGGAGAGTCAACTCAACTAGAAGACAGAAACACTATGAAAGAGTCAACTCAACTCCACTAGAAGACAGAAACACTATGAAGGAGAGTCAACTCCACTAGAAGACAGAAACACTATGAAGGAGAGTCAACTCAACTCCACTAGAAGACAGAAACACTATGAAGGAGAGTCAACTCCACTAGAAGACAGAAACACTATGAAGGAGAGTCAACTCAACTCCACTAGAAGACAGAAACACTATGAAGGAGAGTCAACTCAACTCCACTAGAAGACAGAAACACTATGAAGGAGAGTCAACTCAACTCCACTAGAAGACAGAAACACTATGAAGGAGAGTCAACTCCACTAGAAGACAGAAACACTATGAAGGAGAGTCAACTCAACTCCACTAGAAGACAGAAACACTATGAAGGAGAGTCAACTCAACTCCACTAGAAGACAGAAACACTATGAAGGAGAGTCAACTCAACCACTAGAAGACAGAAACACTATGAAGGAGAGTCAAACTCCACTAGAAGACAGAAACACTATGAAGGAGAGTCAACTCCACTAGAAGACAGAAACACTATGAAGGAGAGTCAACTCAACTCCACTAGAAGACAGAAACACTATGAAGGAGAAGTCAACTCAACTCCACTAGAAGACAGAAACACTATGAAGGAGAGTCAACTCAACTCCACTAGAAGACAGAAACACTATGAAGGAGAGTCAACTCAACTCCACTAGAAGACAGAAACACTATGAAGAGAGTCAACTCAACTCCACTAGAAGACAGAAACACTATGAAGGAGAGTCAACTCAACTAGAAGACAGAAACACTATGAAGGAGAGTCAACTCAACTCCACTAGAAGACAGAAACACTATGAAGGAGAGTCAACTCACTAGAAGACAGAAACACTAACTCAACTCCACTAGAAGACAGAAACACTATGAAGGAGAGTCAACTCCACTAGAAGACAGAAACACTATGAAGGAGAGTCAACTCAACTCCACTAGAAGACAGAAACACTATGAAGGAGAGTCAACTCCACTAGAAGACAGAAACACTATGAAGGAGAGTCAACTCAACTAGACTAGAAGACAGAAACACTATGAAGACAGAGAAGTCAAGTCAACTCCACTAGAAGACAGAAACACTATGAAGGAGAGTCAACTCCACTAGAAGACAGAAACACTATGAAGGAGAGTCAACTCAACTCCACTAGAAGACAGAAACACTATGAAGGAGAGACAGAAACACTATGAAGGAGAGTCAACTCCACTAGAAGACAGAAACACTATGAAGGAGAGTCAACTCCACTAGAAGACAGAAACACTGAAGGAGAGTCAACAGAAGACAGAAACACTATGAAGGAGAGTCAACTCCACTAGAAGACAGAAACACTATGAAGGAGAGTCAACTCAACTAGAAGACAGAAACACTATGAAGGAGAGTCAACTCCACTAGAAGACAGAAACACTATGAAGGAGAGTCAACTCCACTAGAAGACAGAAACACTATGAAGGAGAGTCAACTCAACTAGAAGACAGAAACACTATGAAGGAGAGTCAACTCAACTCCACTAGAAGACAGAAACACTATGAAGGAGAGTCAACTCCACTAGAAGACAGAAACACTATGAAGGAGAGTCAACTCAACTCCACTAGAAGACAGAAACACTATGAAGGAGAGTCAACTCCACTAGAAGACAGAAACACTATGAAGGAGAGTCAACTCCACTAGAAGACAGAAACACTATGAAGGAGAGTCAACTCAACTCCACTAGAAGACAGAAACACTATGAAGGAGAGTCAACTCAACTAGAAGACAGAAACACTATGAAGGAGAGTCAACTCCACTAGAAGACAGAAACACTATGAAGGAGAGTCAACTCAACTCCACTAGAAGACAGAAACACTATGAAGGAGAGTCAACTCAACTCCACTAGAAGACAGAAACACTATGAAGGAGAGTCAACTCAACTCCACTAGAAGACAGAAACACTATGAAGTCACTCAACTAGAAGACAGACTCTAACTCCACTAGAAGACAGAAACACTATGAAGGAGAGTCAACTCAACTCCACTAGAAGACAGAAACACTATGAAGGAGAGTCAACTCAACTCCACTAGAAGACAGAAACACTATGAAGGAGAGTCACTCCACTAGAAGACAGAAACACTATGAAGGAGAGTCAACTCCACTAGAAGACAGAAACACTATGAAGGAGAGTCAACTCCACTAGAAGACAGAAACACTATGAAGGAGAGTCAACTCCACTAGAAGACAGAAACACTATGAAGGAGAGTCAACTCCACTAGAAGACAGAAACACTATGAAGGAGAGTCAACTCAACTCCACTAGAAGACAGAAACACTATGAAGGAGAGTCAACTCAACTCCACTAGAAGACAGAAACACTATGAAGGAGAGTCAACTCCACTAGAAGACAGAAACACTATGAAGGAGAGTCAACTCCACTAGAAGACAGAAACACTATGAAGGAGAGTCAACTCAACTCCACTAGAAGACAGAAACACTATGAAGGAGAGTCAACAACTCCACTAGAAGACAGAAACACTATGAAGGAGAGTCAACTCCACTAGAAGACAGAAACACTATGAAGGAGAGTCAACTCAACTCCACTAGAAGACAGAAACACTATGAAGGAGAGTCAACTCAACTCAACTAGAAGACAGAAACACTATGAAGGAGAGTCAACTCAACTCCACTAGAAGACAGAAACACTATGAAGGAGAGTCAACTCAACTCCACTAGAAGACAGAAACACTATGAAGGAGAGTCAACTCAACCACTAGAAGACAGACAGAAACACTAGAAGACAGAAACATGAAGGAGAGTCAACTCAACTCCACTAGAAGACAGAAACACTATGAAGGAGAGTCAACTCAACTAGAAGACAGAAACACTAGAAGACAGAAACACTATGAAGGAGAGTCAACTCAACTCCACTAGAAGACAGAAACACTAGAGGAGAGTCAACTCAACCACAGAAGACACTATGAAGGAGAGTCAACTCAACTCCACTAGAAGACAGAAACACTATGAAGGAGAGTCAACTCAACTCAACTAGAAGACAGAAACACTATGAAGGAGAGTCAACTCAACTCAACTAGAAGACAGAAACACTATGAAGGAGAGTCAACTCAACTCCACTAGAAGACAGAAACACTATGAAGGAGAGTCAACTCCACTAGAAGACAGAAACACTATGAAGGAGAGTCAACTCCACTAGAAGACAGAAACACTATGAAGGAGAGTCAACTCAACTCCACTAGAAGACAGAAACACTATGAAGGAGAGTCAACTCAACTCCACTAGAAGACAGAAACACTATGAAGGAGAGTCAACTCAACTCCACTAGAAGAAAGAAACACTATGACGGAGTGTCAGTACCACCTTGTGAAGTAGCAGTATGTTTCCCATTACCAGCACATTGAGGCTCAGAAAGTGTCTAGTCTATCAGAAGTGATTGTCCACTCCAGGCCACCAGAAAGGATCATTGATGCTGGTCATTGATGCTGGTCATTGATGCTGGTCATTGATGCTGGTCATTGATGCTGGTCATTGATGCTGGCCTCTCTGGAGATAACATCTAAATGATCAAACACAAAGCATTTGGCCCATTATATCACGATGGGTGTTGATGGTCCTTCCCCTTCTACCTCCTTCTCCTTCCCCTTCTACCTCCTTCTCCTTCCCCTTCTACCTCCTTCTCCTTCCCCTTCTACCTCCTTCTCCTTCCCCTTCTACCTCCTTCTCCTTCCCCTTCTACCTCCTTCTCCTTCCCCTTCTACCTCCTTCTCCTTCCCCTTCTACCTCCTTCTCCTTTTCCTTCTACCTCCTTCTCCTTCTACCTCCTTCTCCTTCCCCTTCTACCACCTCCTCCTTCCCCTTCTACCTCCTTCTCCTTCTACCTCCTTCTCCTTCCCCTTCTACCTCCTTCTCCTTCCCCTTCTACCTCCTTCTCCTTCCCCTTCTACCACCTCCTCCCTCCCCTTCTACCTCCTTCTCCTTCCCCTTCTACCTCCTTCTCCTTCCCCTTCTACCACCTCCTCCTTCCCCTTCTACCTCCTTCTCCTTCCCCTTCTACCTCCTTCTCCTTCCCCTTCTACCTCCTTCTCCTCCCCTTCTACCTCCTTCTCCTTCCCCTTCTACCTCCTTCTCCTTGTCCTTCTACCTCCTTCTCCTCCCCTTCTACCTCCTTCTCCTTCCCCTTCTACCTCCTTCTCCTTCCCTTCTACCACCTCCTCCTTCCCCTTCTACCTCCTTCTCCTTCTACCTCCTTCTTCTTCCCCTTCTACCACCTCCTCCTTCCCCTTCTACCTCCTTCTCCTTCCCCTTCTACCTCCTTCTCCTACCCCGGCCTAAAGTGGTCTTTCTTTACCCTTCTCCCCTCTTCTCCTACCCTTGAGTAAAGCGGTCTTTCCCCTCTGTCCTCCCCTTCTCCCCCTCTCTCCTTCCCCTCTCCTCGTCTCTCCTCCCCCTCTTCTCTCCCCTCTCCTCCCCCTCCTCTGCTATGTCTTCTACCAAAGATTGGGGGCTAAAAAAGTTATACCCTTAAAGAAAATATAACATTTATTCATTATTTCATGCAAGTAGTAACATTTTATAAAACAAGACCAAGACAAATGAGCCGTAATCTTTTCCAGATTGATGATGTGAGGAGGGAGAGGGTTGGAATGGCAACATACCTAATCACTGTGTGTGTGTGTGTGTGTGTGTGTGTGTGTGTGTGTGTGTGTGTGTGTGTGTGTGTGTGTGTGTGTGTGTGTGTGTGTGTGTGTGTGTGTGTGTGTGTGTGTGTGTGTGTGAGAAAGAGAAGTGGCACGGGGTTGGAATGGAACAGCAACAGAATTCAACGGCTCATTTAAATATTCTCCACAAATTAGGGTCAGAATAACCCTGCTCTGGGGTCAGAATAACCCTGCTCTGGGGTCAGAATAACCCTGCTCTGGGGTCAGAATAACCCGCTCTGTGGTCAGAATAACCCTGCTCTGGGGTCAGAATAACCCTGCTCTGGGGTCAGAATAACCCTGCTCTGGGGTCAGAATAACCCTGCTCTGGGGTCAGAATAACCCTGCTCTGGGGTCAGAATAACCCTGCTCTGGGGTCAGAATAACCCTGCTCTGGGGTCAGAATAACCCTACTCTGGGGTCAGAATAACCCTACTCTGGGGTCAAAATAACCCTGCTCTGGGGTCAGAATAACCCTGCTCTGGGATCAGAATAACCCTACTCTGGGGTCAAAATAACCCTACTCTGGGGTCAGAATAACCCTGCTCTGGGGTCAGAATAACCCTGCTCTGGGGTCAGAATAACCCTGCTCTGGGGTCAGAATAACCCTGCTCTGGGGTCAGAATAACCCTGCTCTGGGTTCAGAATAACTCTGCTCTGGGGTCAGAATAACTCTGCTCTGGGGTCAGAATAACCCTGCTCTGGGGTCAGAATAACCCTGCTCTGGGATCAGAATAACCCTACTCTGGGGTCAAAATAACCCTACTCTGGGGTCAGAATAACCCTGCTCTGGGGTCAGAATAACCCTGCTCTGGGGTCAGAATAACCCTGCTCTGGGGTCAGAATAACCCTGCTCTGGGGTCAGAATAACCCTGCTCTGGGGTCAGAATAACCCTGCTCTGGGTTCAGAATAACTCTGCTCTGGGGTCAGAATAACTCTGCTCTGGGGTCAGAATAACCCTGCTCTGGGGTCAGAATAACCCTCCTCTGGGGTCAGAATAACCCTGCTCTGGGGTCAGAATAACCCTGCTCTGGGGTCAGAATAACTCTGCTCTGGGGTCAGAATAACCCTGCTCTGGGGTCAGAATAACCCTGCTCTGGGGTCAGAATAACCCTGTTCTGGGGTCAAAATAACCCTGCTCTGGGGTCAGAATAACCCTGCTCTGGGGTCAGAATAACCCTGCTCTGGGATCAGAATATACTGTTCTGGGGTCAAAATAACCCTACTCTGGGGTCAGAATAACCCTGCTCTGGGGTCAGAATAACCCTGCTCTGGGGTCAGAATAACCCTGCTCTGGGGTCAGAATAACCCTGCTCTGGGGTCAGAATAACCCTGCTCTGGGTTCAGAATAACTCTGCTCTGGGGTCAGAATAACTCTGCTCTGGGGTCAGAATAACCCTGCTCTGGGGTCAGAATAACCCTGCTCTGGGGTCAGAATAACCCTCCTCTGTGGTCAGAATAACCCTGTTCTGGGGTCAGAATAACCCTGCTCTGGGGTCAGATTAACCCTGCTCTGTGGTCAGAATAACCCTGCTCTGGGGTCAGAATAGCCCTGCTCTGGGGTCAGAATAACCCTGCTCTGGGGTCAGAATAACCCTGCTCTGGGGTCAGAATAACCCTGCTCTGGGGTCAGAATAACCCTGCTCTGGGGTCAGAATAACCCTGCTCTGGGTTCAGAATAACTCTGCTCTGGGGTCAGAATAACCCTGCTCTGGGGTCAGAATAACCCTGCTCTGGGGTCAGAATAACCCTGCTCTGGGGTCAGAATAACCCTGCTCTGGGATCAGAATAACCCTGTTCTGGGGTCAAAATAACCCTACTCTGGGTTCAGAATAACCCTGCTCTGGGGTCAGAATAACCCTGCTCTGGGGTCAGAATAACCCTGCTCTGGGGTCAGAATAACCCTGCTCTGGGGTCAGAATAACCCTCCTCTGGGGTCAGAATAACCCTGCTCTGGGGTCAGAATAACCCTGCTCTGGGGTCAGAATAACCCTCCTCTGTGGTCAGAATAACCCTGTTCTGGGGTCAGAATAACCCTGCTCTGGGGTCAGAATAACCCTGCTCTGGGGTCAGAATAACCCTGCTCTGTGGTCAGAATAACCCTGCTCTGGGGTCAGAATAGCCCTGCTCTGGGGTCAGGTCAAATAGCACCCTATTCCCTATGGGCCCTAGTCAAACTGCACCCTATTCCCTATGGGCCCTGGTCAAATAGCACCCTATTCCCTATGGGCCCTGGTCAAATAGCACCCTATTCCCTATGGGCCCTGGTCAAATAGCACCCTATTCCCTATGGGCCCTGGTCAAATAGCACCCTATTCCCTATGGGCCCTGGTCAAATAGCACCCTATTCCCTATGGGCCCTGGTCAAATAGCACCCTATTCCCTATGGGCCCTAGTCAAATTGCACCCTATTTCTATGGGCCCTGGTCAAATAGCACCCTATTCCCTATGGGCCCTGGTCAAATAGCACCCTATTCCCTATGGGCCCTGGTGAAATAGCACCCTATTCCCTATGGGCCCTGGTCAAATAGCACCCTATTCCCTATGGGCCCTGGTCAAATAGCACCCTATTCCCTATGGGCCCTGGTCAAATAGCACCCTATTCCCTATGGGCCCTGGTCAAATAGCACCCTATTCCCTATGGGCCCTGGTAAAGTAGTGCACTGCAGAGGTTACAGGATGCCATTGAGGCCGCAGAGCCCTGTAAAGAAGGAGGCAGCTCAGGATGGTTAGAGAAAGGCAGCCAGACCACATCATTACCACCAGAAGCCTTCCTGTGGAAACTGTCATTGTGTGTGGCTCATTGCCCTCTCAGTAAGCCATGTGATCGCTCCAGTCCTCCTCCTGATTGGCTGTTATCTAAATGAATCGATGCTCTATACCAGGCCCTTGACCACATAACCACCCTGAATACTGACAGGAAGTACTGAAGGTCAGGAGCGCTCTGCCTGGTGACCCTAGAGGTCACAGCGAGACCTGGGCTGCCACATGGACCTAAATGAGGTCTAATGATTTAGCTGGCAGCTGTTACACACAGGAATGCACGTAAGAATGGACACACACACACATTACAATCACAACGGACTCAAACATTTCAAATGGCATTGGTATAAGAACAATTTACGGAACAAAAAGCACCTTCTCCTCCATACAGCTAGACTGACCATAACAGCTGAAACAGAGCAGTACCTTCTCCATACAGCTAGACTGACCATAACAGCTGAAACAGAGCAGTACCTTCTCCATACAGCTAGACTGACCATACCAGCTGAAACAGAGCAGTACCTTCTCCATACAGCTAGACTGACCATAACAGCTGAAACAGAGCAGTACCTTCTCCATACAGCTAGACTGACCATAACAGCTGAAACAGAGCAGTACCTTCTCCTCCAGACAGCTAGACTGACCATACCAGCTGAAACAGAGCAATACCTTCTCCATACAGCTAGACTGACCATACCAGCTGAAACAGTACCTTCTCCATACAGCTAGACTGACCATACCAGCTGAAACAGAGCAGTACCTTCTCCTCCATACAGCTAGACTGACCATAACAGCTGAAACTGAGCAGTACCTTCTCCATACAGCTAGACTGACCATAACAGCTGAAACAGAGCAGTACCTTCTCCTCCATAAAGCTAGACTGACCATACCAGCTGAAACAGCACCTTCTCCATACAGCTAGACTGACCATAACAGCTGAAACAGAGCAGTACCTTCTCCAGACAGCTAGACTGACCATAACAGTTGAAACAGAGCAGTACCTTCTCCAGACAGCTAGACTGACCATAACAGCTAAAACAGAGCAGTACCTTCTCCATACAGCTAGACTGACCATAACAGCTGAAACAGAGCAGTACCTTCTCCTCCATACAGCTAGACTGACCATACCAGCTGAAACAGAGCAGTACCTTCTCCATACAGCTAGACTGACCATAACAGCTGAAACAGAGCAGTACCTTCTCCATACAGCTAGACTGACCATACCAGCTGAAACAGAGCAGTACCTTCTCCAGACAGCTAGACTGACCATACCAGCTGGAACAGAGCAGTACCTTCTCCTCCATACAGCTAGACTGACCATAACAGCTGAAACAGAGCAGTACGTTCTCCTCCATACAGCTAGACTGACCATAACAGCTGAAACAGAGCAGTACCTTCTCCATACAGCTAGACTGACCATAACAGCTGAAAGAGAGCAGTACTTTCTCCTCCATACAGCTAGACTGACCATACCAGCTGAAACAGTACCATCTCCATACAGCTAGACTGACCATAACAGCTGAAACAGAGCAGTACCTTCTCCTCCATACAGCTAGACTGACCATAACAGCTGAAACAGAGCAGTACATTCTCCATACAGCTAGACTGACCATAACAGCTGAAACAGAGCAGTACCTTCTCCATACAGCTAGACTGACCATAACAGCTGAAACAGAGCAGCACCTTCTCCATACAGCTAGACTGACCATAACAGCTGAAACAGAGCAGTACCTTCTCCATACAGCTAGACTGACCATACCAGCTGAAACAGAGCAGTACCTTCTCCATACAGCTAGACTGACCATACCAGCTGAAACAGTACCTTCTCCTCCATACAGCTAGACTGACCATACCAGCTGAAACAGTACCTTCTCCTCCATACAGCTAGACTGACCATACCAGCTGAAACAGAGCAGTACCTTCTCCATACAGCTAGACTGACCATAACAGCTGAAACAGAGCAGTACCTTCTCCAGACAGCTAGACTGACCATAACAGCTGAAACAGAGATGTACCTTCTCCAGACAGCTAGACTGACCATAACAGCTAAAATAGAGCAGTACCTTCTCCATACAGCTAGACTGACCATAACATCTGAAACAGAGCAGTACCTTCTCCATACAGCTAGACTGACCATAACAGCTGAAACAGAGCAGTACCTTCTCCCCCATACAGCTAGACTGACCATAACAGCTGAAACAGAGCAGTACCTTCACCTCCATACAGCTAGACTGACCATACCAGCTGAAACAGAGCAGTACCTTCTCCTCCAGACAGCTAGACTGACCATACCAGCTGAAACAGAGCAGTACCTTCTCCATACAGCTAGACTGACCATACCAGCTGAAACAGAGCAGTACCTTCTCCTCCATACAGCTAGACTGACCATAACAGCTGAAACAGAGGAGTACCTTCTCCTCCATACAGCTAGACTGACCATAACAGCTGAAACAGAGCAGTACCTTCTCCTCCATACAGCTAGACTGACCATACCAGCTGAAACAGAGCAGTACCTTCTCCATACAGCTAGACTGACCATAACAGCTGAAACAGAGCAGTACTTTCTCCTCCATACAGCTAGACTGACCATACCAGCTGAAACAGTACCTTCTCCATACAGCTAGACTGACCATAACAGCTGAAACAGAGCAGTACCTTCTCCTCCATACAGCTAGACTGACCATAACAGCTGAAACAGAGCAGTACATTCTCCATACAGCTAGACTGACCATAACAGCTGAAACAGAGCAGTACCTTCTCCATACAGCTAGACTGACCATAACAGCTGAAACAGAGCAGTACCTTCTCCATACAGCTAGACTGACCATAACAGCTGAAACAGAGCAGTACCTTCTCCATACAGCTAGACTGACCATAACAGCTGAAACAGAGCAGTACCTTCTCCTCCATACAGCTAGACTGACCATAACAGCTGAAACAGAGCAGTACCTTCTCCTCCATACAGCTAGACTGACCATAACAGCTGAAACAGAGCAGTACCTTCTCTAGACAGCTAGACTGACCATACCAGCTGAAACAGAGCAGTACCTTCTCCTCCATACAGCTAGACTGACCATACCAGCTGAAACAGAGCAGTACCTTCTCCTCCATACAGCTAGACTGACCATACCAGCTGAAACAGAGCAGTACCTTCTTCTCCATACAGCTAGCCTGACTATAACAGCTGAAACAGAGCAGTACCTTCTCCTCCATATAGCTAGACTGACCATAACAGCTGAAACAGAGCAGTACCTTCTCCATACAACTAGACTGACCATAACAGCTGAAACAGAGCAGCACCTTCTCCATACAGCTAGCCTGACCATAACAGCTGAAACAGAGCAGTACCTTCTCCATACAGCTAGACTGACCATAACAGCTGAAACAGAGCAGTACCTTCTCCATACAGCTAGACTGACCATAACAGCTGAAACAGAGCAGTACCTTCTCCTCCAGACAGCAAGACTGACCATAACAGCTGAAACAGAGCAGTACCTTCTCCATACAGCTAGACTGACCATACCAGCTGAAACAGAGCAGTACCTTCTCCATACAGCTAGACTGACCATACCAGCTGAAACAGTACCTTCTCCTCCATACAGCTAGACTGACCATAACAGCTGAAACAGAGCAGTACCTTCTCCTCCATACAGCTAGACTGACCATACCAGCTGAAACAGAGCAGTACCTTCTCCATACAGCTAGACTGACCATAACAGCTGAAACAGAGCAGTACCTTCTCCAGACAGCTAGACTGACCATAACAGCTGAAACAGAGATGTACCTTCTCCAGACAGCTAGACTGACCATAACAGCTGAAACAGAGCAGTACCTTCTCCATACAGCTAGACTGACCATAACATCTGAAACAGAGCAGTACCTTCTCCATACAGCTAGACTGACCATAACAGCTGAAACAGAGCAGTACCTTCTCCTCCATACAGCTAGACTTACCATAACAGCTGAAACAGAGCAGTACCTTCACCTCCATACAGCTAGACTGACCATACCAGCTGAAACAGAGCAGTACCTTCTCCTCCATACAGCTAGACTGACCATACCAGCTGAAACAGAGCAGTACCTTCTCCATACAGCTAGACTGACCATACCAGCTGAAACAGAGCAGTACCTTCTCCTCCATACAGCTAGACTGACCATAACAGCTGAAACAGAGCAGTACCTTCTCCTCCATACAGCTAGACTGACCATAACAGCTGAAACAGAGCAGTACCTTCTCCTCCATACAGCTAGACTGACCATAACAGCTGAAACAGAGCAGTACCTTCTCCTCCATACAGCTAGACTGACCATACCAGCTGAAACAGAGCAGTACCTTCTCCATACAGCTAGACTGACCATAACAGCTGAAACAGAGCAGTACTTTCTCCTCCATACAGCTAGACTGACCATACCAGCTGAAACAGTACCTTCTCCATACAGCTAGACTGACCATAACAGCTGAAACAGAGCAGTACCTTCTCCTCCATACAGCTAGACTGACCATAACAGCTGAAACAGAGCAGTACATTCTCCATACAGCTAGACTGACCATAACAGCTGAAACAGAGCAGTACCTTCTCCATACAGCTAGACTGACCATAACAGCTGAAACAGAGCAGCACCTTCTCCATACAGCTAGACTGACCATAACAGCTGAAACAGAGCAGTACTTTCTCCTCCATACAGCTAGACTGACCATACCAGCTGAAACAGAGCAGTACCTTCTCCTCCATACAGCTAGACTGACCATAACAGCTGAAACAGAGCAGTACCTTCTCCTCCATACAGCTAGACTGACCATACCAGCTGAAACAGAGCAGTACCTTCTCCATACAGCTAGACTGACCATAACAGCTGAAACAGAGCAGTACTTTCTCCTCCATACAGCTAGACTGACCATACCAGCTGAAACAGTACCTTCTCCATACAGCTAGACTGACCATAACAGCTGAAACAGAGCAGTACCTTCTCCTCCATACAGCTAGACTGACCACAACAGCTGAAACAGAGCAGTACATTCTCCATACAGCTAGACTGACCATAACAGCTGAAACAGAGCAGTACCTTCTCCATACAGCTAGACTGACCATTACAGCTGAAACAGAGCAGTACCTTCTCCATACAGCTAGACTGACCATAACAGCTGAAACAGAGCAGTACTTTCTCCTCCATACAGCTAGACTGACCATACCAGCTGAAACAGTACCTTCTCCATACAGCTAGACTGACCATAACAGCTGAAACAGAGCAGTACCTTCTCCTCCATACAGCTAGACTGACCATAACAGCTGAAACAGAGCAGTACATTCTCCATACAGCTAGACTGACCATAACAGCTGAAACAGAGCAGTACCTTCTCCATACAGCTAGACTGACCATAACAGCTGAAACAGAGCAGTACCTTCTCCATACAGCTAGACTGACCATAACAGCTGAAACAGAGCAGTACCTTCTCCATACAGCTAGACTGACCATAACAGATGAAACAGAGCAGTACCTTCTCCTCCATACAGCTAGACTGACCATAACAGCTGAAACAGAGCAGTACCTTCTCCTCCATACAGCTAGACTGACCATACCAGCTGAAACAGAGCAGTACCTTCTCCATACAGCTAGACTGACCATACCAGCTGAAACAGAGCAGTACCTTCTCCTCCATACAGCTAGACTGACCATAACAGCTGAAACAGAGCAGTACCTTCTCCTCCATACAGCTAGACTGACCATACCAGCTGAAACAGAGCAGTACCTTCTCCATACAGCTAGACTGACCATAACAGCTGAAACAGAGCAGTACCTTCTCCTCCATACAGCTAGACTGACCATACCAGCTGAAACAGAGCAGTACCTTCTCCATACAGCTAGACTGACCATAACAGCTGAAACAGAGCAGTACTTTCTCCTCCATACAGCTAGACTGACCATACCAGCTGAAACAGTACCTTCTCCATACAGCTAGACTGACCATAACAGCTGAAACAGAGCAGTACCTTCTCCATACAGCTAGACTGACCATAACAGCTGAAACAGAGCAGTAACTTCTCCTCCAGACAGCAAGACTGACCCTAACAGCTGAAACAGAGCAGTACCTTCTCCATACAGCTAGACTGACCATAACAGCTGAAACAGAGCAGTACCTTCTCCTCCATACAGCTAGACTGACCATAACAGCTGAAACAGAGCAGTACCTTCTCCATACAGCTAGACTGACCATAACAGCTGAAACAGAGCAGCACCTTCTCCATACAGCTAGACTGACCATAACAGCTGAAACAGAGCAGTACCTTCTCCTCCAGACAGCAAGACTGACCATAACAGCTGAAACAGAGCAGTACCTTCTCCATACAGCTAGACTGACCATAACAGCTGAAACAGAGCAGTACCTTCTCCATACAGCTAGACTGACCATACCAGCTGAAACAGAGCAGTACCTTCTCCATACAGCTAGACTGACCATAACAGCTGAAACAGAGCAGTACCTTCTCCTCCATACAGCTAGACTGACCATAACAGCTGAAACAGAGCAGTACCTTCTCCATACAGCTAGACTGACCATAACAGCTGAAACAGAGCAGCACCTTCTCCATACAGCTAGACTGACCATAACAGCTGAAACAGAGCAGTACCTTCTCCTCCAGACAGCAAGACTGACCCTAACAGCTGAAACAGAGCAGTACCTTCTCCTCCAGACAGCAAGACTGACCATAACAGCTGAAACAGAGCAGTACCTTCTCCATACAGCTAGACTGACCATACCAGCTGAAACAGAGCAGTACCTTCTCCATACAGCTAGACTATCCATACCAGCTGAAACAGTACCTTCTCCTCCATACAGCTAGACTGACCATAACAGCTGAAACAGAGCAGTACCTTCTCCTCCATACAGCTAGACTGACCATACCAGCTGAAACAGAGCAGTACCTTCTCCATACAGCTAGACTGACCATAACAGCTGAAACAGAGCAGTACCTTCTCCATACAGCTAGACTGACCATACCAGCTGAAACAGAGCAGTACCTTCTCCAGACAGCTAGACTGACCATACCAGCTGGAACAGAGCAGTACCTTCTCCTCCATACAGCTAGACTGACCATAACAGCTGAAACAGAGCAGTACGTTCTCCTCCATACAGCTAGACTGACCATAACAGCTGAAACAGAGCAGTACCTTCTCCTCCATACAGCTAGACTGACCATAACAGCTGAAACAGAGCAGTACCTTCTCCTCCATACAGCTAGACTCACCATACCAGCTGAAACAGAGCAGTACCTTCTCCATACAGCTAGACTGACCATACCAGCTGAAACAGAGCAGTACCTTCTCCTCCAGACAGCTAGACTGAACATAAGAGTGGACCCAGCAACAGTCAACAAAGAGCTATTTTAATGCTTAAAACCAGCAAATCAAATTGTTTGAGGTCCGATTTGGTGGAGACAACCAAGCACTGAAAGTGTCACTCCACCACCTTTGGAAGATCTGTCTAGCTAAAAAAGGTTATTCCCAGATAGGTTAATATCAGTGTTCCCAACATTCTTTCTTAACCACATCTCAGTAATGACAAACACATCTGGATTGGAGCTGTGAACCAGGTAGGCTAGTTGAGAACACCTTTATTTTACCAGGTAGGCTAGTTGAGAACACCTTTATTTAACCAGGTAGGCTAGTTGAGAACACCTTTATTTAACCAGGTAGGCTAGTTGAGAACACCTTTATTTAACCAGGTAGGCTAGTTGAGAACACCTTTATTTAACCAGGTAGGCTAGTTGAGAACACCTTTATTTAACCAGGTAGGCTAGTTGAGAACACATTTATTTAACCAGGTAGGCTAGTTGAGAACACATTTATTTAACCAGGTAGGCCAGTTGAGAACACCTTTATTTAACCAGGTAGGCTAGTTGAGAACACCTTTATTTAACCAGGTAGGCTAGTTGAGAACACCTTTATTTAACCAGGTAGGCTAGTTGAGAACACCTTTATTTAACCAGGTAGGCTAGTTGAGAACACCTTTATTTAACCAGGTAGGCTAGTTGAGAACACCTTTATTTAACCAGGTAGGCTAGTTGAGAACACCTTTATTTTACCAGGTAGGCTAGTTGAGAACACCTTTATTTAACCAGGTAGGCTAGTTGAGAACACCTTTATTTAACCAGGTAGGCCAGTTGAGAACACCTTTATTTAACCAGGTAGGCCAGTTGAGAACACCTTTATTTAACCAGGTAGGCACGTTGAGAACACCTTTATTTAACCAGGTAGGCAGGTTGAGAACACCTTTATTTAACCAGGTAGGCTAGTTGAGAACACCTTTATTTAACCAGGTAGGCTAGTTGAGAACACCTTTATTTAACCAGGTAGGCTAGTTGAGAACACCTTTATTTAACCAGGTAGCTTAGTTGAGAACACCTTTATTTAACCAGGTAGGCCAGTTGAGAACACCTTTATTTAACCAGGTAGGCTAGTTGAGAACACCTTTATTTAACCAGGTAGGCTAGTTGAGAACACCTTTATTTAACCAGGTAGGCTAGTTGAGAACACCTTTATTTAACCAGGTAGGCTAGTTGAGAACACCTTTATTTAACCAGGTAGGCTAGTTGAGAACACCTTTATTTTACCAGGTAGGCTAGTTGAGAACACCTTTATTTAACCAGGTAGGCTAGTTGAGAACACCTTTATTTAACCAGGTAGGCTAGTTGAGAACACCTTAATTTAACCAGGTAGGCTAGTTGAGAACACCTTTATTTAACCAGGTAGGCTAGTTGAGAACACCTTTATTTAACCAGGTAGGCTAGTTGAGAACAAGTTCTCATTTACAACTGCGACCTGGCCAAGATAAAGCGTATTGGAGATGTTTAATGTGAGTCTGGAAGGAGAGTTTACAGTCTAACCAGACACCTAGGTATTTGTAGTTGTGTAGTCCACTAAATAAATATCTTCTATACATTGCTCAAAAAAATAAAGAGAACACTTAAACAACACAATGTAACTCCAAGTCAATCACACTTCTGTGAAATCAAACTGTCCACTTAGGAAGCAACACTGATTGACAATAAATGTCACATGCTGTTGTGCAAATGGAATAGACAACAGGTGGAAATTATAGGCAATTCGCAAGACACCCCCAATAAAGGAGTGGTTCTGAACCAGGGTCTGTAGTGTAGTGACTCCTCTAGCACTGAGATGCGATGCCTTAGACCTCTGAACCAGGGTCTGTAGTGACTCATCTAGCACTGAGATGCGATGCCTTAGATCTCTGAACCAGGGTCTGTAGTGACTCCTCTATCACTGAGATGCGATGCCTTAGACCTCTGAACCAGGGTCTGTAGTGACTCCTCTAGCACTGAGATGCGATGCCTTAGACCTCTGAACCAGGGTCTGTAGTGTCTCCTCTAGCACTGAGATGCGATGCCTTAGACCTCTGAACCAGGGTCTGTCGTGACTCCTCTAGCACTGAGATGTGATGCCTTAGACCTCTGAACCAGGGTCTGTAGTGTAGTGACTCCTCTAGCACTGAGATGCGATGCCTTAGACCTCTGAACCAGGGTCTGTCGTGACTCCTCTAGCACTGAGATGTCATGCCTTAGACCTCTGAACCAGGGTCTGTAGTGTAGTGACTCTTCTAGCACTGAGATGCGATGCCTTAGACCTTTGAACCAGGGTCTGTAGTGACTCCTCTATCACTGAGATGCGGTGCCTTAGATCTCTGAACCAGGGTCTGTAGTGACTCCTCTAGCACTGAGATGCGATGCCTTAGACCTCTGAACCAGGGTCTGTAGTGACTCCTCTAGCACTGAGATGCGATGCCTTAGACATCTGAACCAGGGTCTGTAGTGACTCCTCTAGCACTGAGATGCGATGCCTTAGATCTCTGAACCAGGGTCTGTAGTGACTCCTCTAGCACTGAGATGCGATGCCTTAGACCTCTGAACCAGGGTCTGTAGTGACTCCTCTAGCACTGAGATGCGATGCCTTAGACCTCTGAACCAGGGTCTGTAGTGACTCCTCTAGCACTGAGATGCGATGCCTTAGACCTCTGAACCAGGGTCTGTCGTGACTCCTCTAGCACTGAGATGCGATGCCTTAGACCTCTGAACCAGGGTCTGTAGTGTAGTGACTCCTCTAGCACTGAGATGCGATGCCTTAGACCTCTGAACCAGGGTCTGTAGTGACTCCTCTGGCACTGAGATGCGATGCCTTAGACATCTGAACCAGGGTCTGTAGTGACTCCTCTAGCACTGAGATGCGATGCCTTAGACCTTTGAACCAGGGTCTGTAGTGACTCCTCTAGCACTGAGATGCGGTGCCTTAGACCTTTGAACCAGGGTCTGTAGTGTAGTGACTCTTCTAGCACTGAGATGCGATGCCTTAGACCTCTGAACCAGGGTCTGTAGTGACTCCTCTAGCACTGAGATGCGATGCCTTAGACATCTGAACCAGGGTCTGTAGTGACTCCTCTAGCACTGAGATGCGATGCCTTAGATCTCTGAACCAGGGTCTGTAGTGACTCCTCTAGCACTGAGATGCGATGCCTTAGACCTCTGAACCAGGGTCTGTAGTGACTCCTCTAGCACTGAGATGCGATGCCTTAGACCTTTGAACCAGGGTCTGTAGTGACTCCTCTAGCACTGAGATGCGGTGCCTTAGACCTTTGAACCAGGGTCTGTAGTGTAGTGACTCTTCTAGCACTGAGATGCGATGCCTTAGACCTCTGAACCAGGGTCTGTAGTGACTCCTCTAGCACTGAGATGCGATGCCTTAGACCTCTGAACCAGGGTCTGTAGTGACTCCTCTAGCACTGAGATGCGATGCCTTAGACATCTGAACCAGGGTCTGTAGTGACTCCTCTAGCACTGAGATGCGATGCCTTAGATCTCTGAACCAGGGTCTGTAGTGACTCCTCTAGCACTGAGATGCGATGCCTTAGACCTCTGAACCAGGGTCTGTAGTGACTCCTCTAGCACTGAGATGCGATGCCTTAGACCTCTGAACCAGGGTCTGTAGTGACTCCTCTAGCACTGAGATGCGATGCCTTAGACCTCTGAACCAGGGTCTGTCGTGACTCCTCTAGCACTGAGATGTGATGCCTTAGACCTCTGAACCAGGGTCTGTAGTGTAGTGACTCCTCTAGCACTGAGATGCGATGCCTTAGACCTCTGAACCAGGGTCTGTAGTGACTCCTCTGGCACTGAGATGCGATGCCTTAGACATCTGAACCAGGGTCTGTAGTGACTCCTCTAGCACTGAGATGCGATGCCTTAGACCTTTGAACCAGGGTCTGTAGTGACTCCTCTAGCACTGAGATGCGGTGCCTTAGACCTTTGAACCAGGGTCTGTAGTGTAGTGACTCTTCTAGCACTGAGATGCGATGCCTTAGACCTTTGAACCAGGGTCTTCAGTGACTCCTCTAGCACTGAGATGCGGTGCCTTAGACCTCTGAACCAGGGTCTGTCGTGACTCCTCTAGCACTGAGATGCGGTGCCTTAGACCACTGAACCAGGGTCTGTAGTGACTCCTCTAGCACTGAGATGCGATGCCTTAGACCTCTGAACCAGGGTCTGTCGTGACTCCTCTAGCACTGAGATGTGATGCCTTAGACCTCTGAACCAGGGTCTGTAGTGACTCTAGCACTGAGATGCGATGCCTTAGACCTTTGAACCAGGGTCTGTCGTGACTCCTCTAGCACTGAGATGTGATGCCTTAGACCTCTGAACCAGGGTCTGTCGTGACTCCTCTAGCACTGAGATGCGGTGCCTTAGACCACTGAACCAGGGTCTGTAGTGACTCCTCTAGCACTGAGATGCGGTGCCTTAGACCACTGAACCAGGGTCTGTAGTGACTCCTCTAGCACTGAGATGCGATGCCTTAGACCTCTGAACCAGGGTCTGTCGTGACTCCTCTAGCACTGAGATGTGATGCCTTAGACCTCTGAACCAGGGTCTGTAGTGACTCTAGCACTGAGATGCGGTGCCTTAGACCTCTGAACCAGGGTCTGTAGTGACTCCGCACCACTCGGGAGCCTTAAGTATCTAGTCCAGATGGTTGTTTTTATATTTATTTGGTGTTTAAGTTCTTCACCTAGTTGAAATCCTTCATTCTGTCTGGAGGACGGTGTATGTGCGTGCACACAAGCGAGTGTGTGTCTCTCTTTCCGGGTCTTTTGGTTTTCAGTTCTATAAGAAATGATCCCTTTGTCCCACCGTTTAAGCCACTTGTTGATGCATGGTGTGGTGTAGCATTTCCCTTAAATGTCCCGGTAAACATTGGGCTTTACGCTGGGAAACAAAGCACTGACTTTAAAGAGAGCTTTCAAAAGCAACCTCCCTCCCCTCCTACAGCATGTAAACAGAGTAATTGTCCTTGGGAGACTCCCAGCTCCAGCTGAACACAATTATACACCTCACATGTACAGTACCAGTCAAAAGTTTGGACACACCTACTCATTCAAGGGTTTTTCTTTTTTTGTTGCTATTTTCTACATTGTAGAATAATAGTGAAGACATCAACACTATGAAGTAACACACATGGAATCATGTAGTAACCAAAAAATTGTAAAGCAAATCAAATATATTTGAGAATCTTCAAAGTAGCCACCCTTTGCCTTGATGACAGCTTTGCACATTCTTGGCATTCTCTCAACCAGCTTCATGAGGTAGTCACTTGGAATGCATTTCAATTAACAGGTGTGCCTTGTTAAAAGTTCATTTGTGGAATTTCTTTTCTCCTTAATGCGTTTGAGCCAATCAGTTGTGTTGTGACAAGGTAGGGGTGGTATACAGAAGATAGCCCTATTTGGCAAAAGACCAACTCCATATTATGGCAAGAACTGCTCAAATAAGCAAAGAGAAACAACAGTCCATCATTACTTTAAGACATGAAGGTCAGTCATTCCGAAACATTTCAGTTGCAAAAATCATCAAGTGCTATGATGAAATTGGCTCTCCCAAATAAATGCTTCACGTAACAGACACATCTCAACATCAACTTTTCAGAGGAGACTGCATGAATCAGACCTTCATGTTCGAGTTGCTGTAAAGAAACCACTACTAAATGACACCAATAAGAAGAAGAGACTTGCTTGGGCCAAGAAACACAAGCAATGGACATTAGACCAGTGGAAATCTGTCCTTTGGTCTGATGAGTCCAAATTTGAGATTTTTGGTTCCAACCGCCGTGTCTTTGTGAGATGAAGTGTAGGTGAACGAATGATCTCCGCAAGTCTGGTTCCCACCGTGAAGCATGGAGGAGGATGTGTGATGGTGTGGGAGTGCTTTGCTGGTGACACTGATTTATTTAGAATTCAAGGCACACTTAACCAGCATGGCTACCACAGTATTCTGCAGCGATACGCCATCCCATCTGGTTTGCACTTAGTGGGACTATCAATTGTTTTTCAACAGGACAATGACCCAACACACCTTCAGGCTGTGTAAGGCCTATTTGACCAAGAAGGAGAGTGATGGAGTGCTGCATCAGATGACCTGGCCCCCACAATCATCCGACCTCAACCCAATTGAGATGTTTTGGGATGAGTTAGAATGCAGAGTGAAGGAAAATCAGGCAGAAAGTGCTTATTATATGTGGGAACTCCTTCAATATTGTTGGAAAAGCATTCCACATGAAGCTGGTTGAGAGAATGCCAAGAATGTGCAAAGCTGTCATCAAGGCAAAGGGTAGCTTCTTTCAAATTTCAAATACAAAATGTATTTGTTTAACACTTTTTTGGTTGCTACATGATTCCATATACGTTATTTCATCGTTTTGATGTCTTCGCTATTATTCTACAGTGTAAATCAAATCAGATGTTATTGGTCACATACACATATATGGTTAGCAGATGTTATTGCGAGTGTAGCGAAATGCTTGTTCTTCTAGTTCCCGACCGTGCAGTAATATCTAACAAGTAATCTAACTATTCCATAACAACTACCTAATACACACAAATCTAAAGGGATGGAATAAGAATATGTACATATAAATATATGGATGAGCGATGACCGAGCGGTAAGAAGCAATATAGAACACAGTATATACATATGAGATGAGTAATGCAAGATATGTAAACATTATTCAAGTGTCATTACTAAAGTGACAAGTCATCCATTTAATGAGTCTGTATGTACTGTAGGCAGCAGCCTCTCTGTGCTAGTGATGGCTGTTTAACTGTCTGATGGCCAGTCTGATGACAGCCTGGTGATACAGCCCGACAGGATGCTCTCAATTGTGCATCTGTAAAAGTTTGTGAGGGTTTCAGGTGACAAGCGAAAATAGTAAGAATAAAGAAAAAACCTTGAATGAGTGTGTATCCAAACTTTTGACTGGTACTGTACCTCTTAAACTAGCTAAATCAGATGTTTATTTAACTTAGTCATTATTCAAATCCAATCAAATGTTACTGGTCACATACACATGGTTAGCAGATGATAATGCAAGTGTAGCGAAATGCTTGTGCTTCTAGTCCAGTGCAAGTCATCTAACAAATTCACAAGGACTACCTAATACACACAATGTAAGGGGATGGATTAAGAATATATACATATAAATATATGGATATATGGATACGCGATTGCCGTGCGGCATAGGCACGATGCAATGGATGGTATAAATAGATTATATACATTTGAGGTAGGATATGCAAACATTAGTAAAGTGGCTTTATTTAAAGTGACTAGTGACGCCATTATTAAATCCATTTATTAAAGTGATTTGATTCTGTATGTTGGCAGCAGCCTCTCCAGCTGGTCTGTGCTCTGAGGACGTGGCTGGGCCAGCAGCCTTGCGAGGGTTAACACCTTTAAATGTTTTACTCACATCGGCCACGTTGAAGGAGAGCCCACAGTCTTTGGTAACGGGCCATGTCGGTGGCACTGTATGGTCTTTAAAACACGCAAAGAAGTTGTTTAATTTGCCTGGGAGTGAAACATCGATGTCTGCGACGGGACTGGTTTTCTTTTTGTAATCCTTGATTGACCAATTCTCATAGCTTTTAGCCGTACCCTTATCCTACTCCTCCTCTGTTCCTCTGGTGATGTAGAGGTTAATCCAGGCACTGCAGTGCCTAGCTCCACTCCCATTCCCCAGGGCTATCATTTGCTGACTTCTGTAACCATAAATGCCTTGGTTTCAGCTATGTCAACATTAGAAGCCTCCTCCCTAAGTTTGTTTTATTCACTGGCCTAGCACACTCTGCCAACCCGGATGTCCTAGCCGTGTCTGAATCCTGGCTCAGGAAGACCCCCAAAAACCCTGAAAATTCCATCCCTAACTATAAAATCTTCCGACAAGATAGAACTGCCAAAGGGGGCGGTGTTGCAATCTAGCCCTTGGTTCTCTCCAGACCTGACTGCCCTTAACCAACACAAAAACATCCTATGGCGTTCTGCATTAGCATCGAACAGCCCCCATGATATGCAACTTTTTCAGGGAAGCTAGAAACCAATACACACAGGCAGTTAGAAAAGTCAAGACTAGCTTTTTCAAGCAGAAATTTGCTTCCTGCAACACAAACACTTAAAAAAGTTTTGGGACACTGTAAAGTCCATGGAGAATAAGAACACCTCCTCCCAGCTGCCCACTGCACTGAGGATAGGAAACACTGTCACCACCGATAAATCCCCTATAATTGAGAATTTCAATAAGCATTTCTCTACGGCTGACCATGCTTTCCACCTGCCTACCCCTACCCTGGTCAACAGCACTGCACCCCCCACAGCAACTCGCCCAAGCCTTCCCCATTTATCCCAAATCCAGTCAGCTGATGTTCTGAAAAGAGCTGCAAAATCTGGACCCCTACAAATCAGCCGGGCTAGACAATCTGGAACCTTTCTTTCTAAAATGATCTGCCGAAATTGTTGCAACCCCTATTACTAGCCTGTTCAACCTCTCTTTCGTGTCGTCTGAGATTCCCAAAGATTGGAAAGCAGCTGCGGTCATCCCCCTCTTCAAAGGGGGGGACACTCTTGACCCAAACTGCTACAGACCTATATCTATCCTACCCTGCCTTTCTAAGGTCTTCAAAAGCCAAGTCAACAAGTCAACAAACAGATTACCGACCATTTCGAATCCCACCATACATTCTCCGCTATGCAATCTGGTTTCAGAGCTGGTCATGGGTGCACCTCAGCCACGCTCAAGGTCCTAAACGTCATCATAACCACCATCGATAAGAAACAATACTGTGCAGCCATATTCATTGATCTGGCCAAGGCTTTCGACTCTGTCAATCACCACATCCTCATGACTCTTGCTGCTGGTGAGTCTCTGATCCACCTCTACGCAGACGACACCATTCTGTATACTTCCGGCCCTTCTTTGGACACTGTGTTAACAACCCTCCAGACAAGCTTCAATGCCATACAACTCTCCTTCCATGGCCTCCAATTGCTCTTCAATACAAGTAAAACTAAATGCATGCTCTTCAACCGATCGCTACCTGCACCTACCCGCCTGTCCAACATCACTACTCTGGACGGCTCTGACTTAGAATATGTGGACAAGTACAAATACCTAGGTGTCTGGTTAGACTGTAAACTCTCCTTCCAGACTCACCTCAAACATCTCCAATCCAAAGTTAAATCTAGAATTGGCTTCCTATTTCGCAACAAAGCATCCTTCACTCATATTGCCAAACATACCCTTGTAAAACTGACCATCCTACCGATCCTCGACATCGGCGATGTCATTTACAAAATAGCCTCCAATACCCTAGTCAATAAATTGGAAGCAGTCTATCACAGTGCAATCCATTTTGTCACCAAAGCCCCATATATTACCCACCACCACTGCGAGCGTCAGTATAGAGACACTCTAACCACTAGACTACCTACCTCCTCTACACTCTACTCTACATACTACCCACCACTGCGACCTGAACGCTTTCGTTGGCTGGCCCTCGCTTCATACCTGTCGCCAAACCCACTGGCTCCAGGTCATCTACATGACCCTGCTAGGTAACGTCCCCCCTTATCTCAGCTCAGTGGTCACCATAGCAGCACCCACCTGTGGCAGGCGCTCCAGCAGGTATATCTCTCTGGCCACCCCCAAAACCAATTCTTCCTTTGGCTTTCCTTCCAGTTCTCTGCTGCCAATGACTGGAACGAACTACAAAAATCTCTGAAACTGGAAACACTTTTCTCCCTCACTAGCTTTAAGCACCAGCTGTCAGAGCAGCTCACAGATTACTGCACCTGTACATAGCCCATCTATAATTTAGCCCAAACAACTACCTCTCCCTCTACTGTATTTATTTATTTTGCTCCTTTGCACCCCATTATTTCTATCTCTACTTTGTACATTCTTCCACTGCAAATCTACCATTCCAGTGTTTTACTTGCTATATTGTATTTACTTTGCCACCATGGCCTTTTTTGCCTTTACCTCCCTTATCTCACCTTACTTGCTCACATTGTATATAGACTTGTTTATACTGTATTATTGACTGTATGTTTGTTTTACTCCATGTTTTACCCCACTCTGTGTCGTTGTATGTGTCGAACTGCTTTGCTTTATCTTGGCCAGGTCGCAATTGTAAATGAGAACTTGTTCTCAACTTGCCTACCTGGTTAAATAAAGGTGAAATAAAAATAAATAAATAGAATTGTCTGTAGGCCACATACGTTTGATGTTTGAGCCGTTGAATTGCGACTCTACTTTGCCTCTATACCGACGCTGCTCTGTTTCAGCTGGTATGGTCAGTCTAGCTGTATGGAGAAGGTACTGCTCTGTTTCAGCTGGTATGGTCAGTCTAGCTGTATGGAGAAGGTACTGCTCTGTTTCAGCTGGTATGGTCAGTCTAGCTGTATGGAGGAGAAGGTACTGCTCTGTTTCAGCTGGTATGGTCAGTCTAGCTGTATGGAGGAGAAGGTACTGCTCTGTTTCAGCTGGTATGGTCAGTCTAGCTGTATGGAGAAGGTACTGCTCTGTTTCAGCTGGTATGGTGAGTCTAGCTGTATGGAGGAGAAGGTACTGGTATGGTCAGTCTAGCTGTATGGAGGAGAAGGTACTGCTCTGTTTCAGCTGTTATGGTCAGTCTAGCTGTATGGAGGAGAAGGTACTGCTCTGTTTCAGCTGGTATGGTCAGTCTAGCTGTATGGAGAAGGTACTGGTTTATACTCCTTCGTGGTTTTTTCCTCATTTTGTCTGTCATAGTTGAAGTGTACCTATGATGAAAATTACAGGCCTCTCTCATCTTTGTAAGTGGGAGAACTTGCACAATTGGTGGTTGACTAAATACTTTTTTGCCCCACTGTATGTATGTATGTATGTATGTATAGTATGTATGTATGTATGTATGTATGTATGTATGTATGTATGTATGTATGTATGTATGTATGTATGTATGTATGTATGTATGTATGTATGTATGTATGTGTATATATGCTTGCACAATGTATGTATGTATGTATGTATGTATGTACTGTATGTAGTGTGTATGTATGTACACTATGTATGTTTAAAGTTTGTATGTATGGTCACTAAGAAATGTCCTTGTTTTTGTATATATGCAGTGTGTATGTATGTACACTACCGTTTTAAAGTTTGGGGTCACTAAGAAATGTCCTTGTTTTTGAACGAAAAGCACATTTTTTTGTCCATTTTAAAATAACATCAAATTGATCAGAAATACAGTGTAGACATTGTTGATGTTGGAAATGACTATTGTAGCTGGAAATGGCAGATTTATTTAATGGAATATCTACATAGGCGTACAGAGGCCCATTATCAGCAACCATCACTCCTGTGTTCCAATGGAATATCTACATAGGAGTACAGAGGCCCATTATCAGCAACCATCACTCCTGTGTTCCAATGGAATATCTACATAGGAGTACAGAGGCCCATTATCAGCAACCATCACTCCTGTGTTCCAATGGAATATCTACATAGGCGTACAGACCACCATTATCAGCAACCATCACTCCTGTGTTCCAATGGAATATCTACATAGGAGTACAGAGGCCCATTATCAGCAACCATCACACCTGTGTTCCAATGGAATATCTACATAGGCGTACAGACCACCATTATCAGCAACCATCACTCCTGTGTTCCAATGGAATATCTACATAGGCGTACAGACCACCATTATCAGCAACCATCACTCCTGTGTTCCAATGGAATATCTACATAGGCGTACAGACCACCATTATCAGCAACCATCACTCCTGTGTTCCAATGGAATATCTACATAGGCGTACAGACCACCATTATCAGCAACCATCACTCCTGTGTTCCAATGGAATATCTACATAGGCCCATTATCAGCAACCATCACTCCTGTGTTCCAATGGAATATCTACATAGGCGTACAGACCACCATTATCAGCAACCATCACTCCTGTGTTCCAATGGAATATCTACATAGGCGTACAGGGGCCCATTATCAGCAACCATCACTCCTGTGTTCCAATTTTTTTTCACTCTTTATGTGAAGCGCAATGCAGAGAACGCCGGAAGAAGAATTATCACTTTATTATTGTAATGTTTGTTTATGTGTCAATTAATCCAAGGGATGGGTTGCCAATTGGCGATTTGACATGAAAATAACATTTCATTCATTCATACACTGAACAAAACGCAATATGAAAGAATTTCAAATATTTACTGTTCATATAAGGAAATCAGTCAATTGAAATAAATGATTTAGGCCCTGATCTATTGATTTCACATGACTGGGAATACAGATATGCATCTGATGGTCACAGTTATAAAAATGTAGGAGCATGGATCAGAAAACCAGTCAGTATCTGGTATGGATCAGAAACCAGCCAGTATCTGGTATGGATCAGAAACCAGCCAGTATCTGGTATGGATCAGAAAACCAGCCAGTATCTGGTATGGATCAGAAAACCAGCCAGTATCTGGTATGGATCAGAAACCAGCCAGTATCTGGTATGGATCAGAAACCAGCCAGTATCTGGTATGGATCAGAAACCAGCCAGTATCTGGTATGGATCAGAAACCAGCCAGTATCTGGTATGGATCAGAAACCAGCCAGTATCTGGTATGGATCAGAAACCAGCCAGTATCTGGTATGGATCAGAAACCAGCCAGTATCTGGTGTGGATCAGAGACCCAGTCAGTATCTGGTGTGGATCAGAGAACCAGTCAGTATCTGGTATGGATCAGAAAACCAGTCAGTATCTGGTATGGATCAGAAAACCAGTCAGTATCTGGTGTGGATCAGAAAACCAGCCAGTATCTGGTGTGGATCAGAAAACCAGCCAGTATCTGCTGTGGATCAGAAAACCAGTCAGTATCTGCTGTGGATCAGAAAACCAGTCAGTATCTGGTGTGGATCAGAAAACCAGCCAGTATCTGGTGTGGATCAGAAAACCAGCCAGTATCTGCTGTGGATCAGAAAACCAGTCAGTATCTGCTGTGGATCAGAAAACCAGTCAGTATCTGGTGTGGATCAGAAAACCCGTCAGTATCTGCTGTGGATCAGAAAACCAGCCAGTATCTGCTGTGGATCAGAAAACCAGTCAGTATCTGGTGTGGATCAGAAACCAGCCAGTATCTGGTGTGGATCAGAAAACCAGTCAGTATCTGGTGTGGATCAGAAAACCCATCAGTATCTGGTGTGGATCAGAACACCAGTCAGTATCTGGTGTGATCAGAAAACCCGTCAGTATCTGGTGTGGATCAGAAAACCAGTCAGTATCTGGTGTGGATCAGAAAACCCGTCAGTATCTGGTGTGGATCAGAACACCAGTCAGTATCTGGTGTGATCAGAAAACCCGTCAGTATCTGGTGTGGATCAGAAAACCAGTCAGTATCTGCTGTGGATCAGAAAACCAGTCAGTATCTGGTGTGATCACCATTTGTCTCATGCAGCACGACACATCTCCTTCGCATAGAGTTGATCAGGCTGTTGATTGTGGCCTGTTGAATGTTGTCCCATTACTCTTCAATAGCTGTGCTAAGTTGCTGGATATTGGTGGGAACTTGAACATACTGTCGTACACGTCAATCCAGAGCATCCCAAACATGCTCAATGGTTGACCTGTCTGGTGAGTATGCAGGCCATGGAAGAACTGGGACATGTTCAGCTTCTAGGAATTGTGTGCAGATCCTTGTGACATGGGGCTGTGTATTATCATGCTGAAACATGAGGTGATGGAGGCGGATGAATGGCACAACAATGGGCCTCAGGATCTCGTCACGGTATCTCTGTCCATACCATAACCCCACCTCCACCATGGGGCCCTCTGTCCATACCATAACCCCACCTCCACCATGGGGCCGTGCATTATCATGCTGAAACATGAGGTGATGGCGGTGGATGAATGGCACAACAATGGGCCTCAGGGTCTCGTCACGGTATCTCTCTGCATTCAAATTGCCATCGATAAAATGCAATTGTGTTCGTTGTCCGTAGCTCATGCCCGCCCATACCATAACCCTGAGGCACTCTGTTCACAATGTTGACATCAGCAAACCGCTCACGACGACGCTGTAAAAGCTGTCTGTCATATGCGGTGGAAACCGGGATTCATCAGCGAAGAGCACACTTCTCCAGCTTCGCCGCCAGTCACCATTGAAGGTGAGAATTTGCCCACTGAAGTTGGTTACGACGCCAAATTGCAGTCAGGTCAAGACCCTGGTGAGAATGATGAGCTTCCCTGAGATGGTTTCTGACAGTTTGAGCAGAAAGTCTTCGGTTGTGCAAACCCACATTTTCATCGGCTGTCCGGGTCTCAGATGATCCTGCAGATGAAGAAGCCGGTGAAGGAGCTCCTGGGCTGCCGTGGTTACGGTTAGGGGTTCAACTTTCACTGGGCACGGGTGAGACATAACACCCCCCCACCCCCAGCATTCTGGAAATTGCATCTCCCCCAGTTTTAGCATTGCACTGTGATACAAAAAGCCATATTGGTGTGCTTTAGGACCATGTGGATGCCTCAGAGCGGAAGGCCGTTTGGAGGTAAACCATCTGTATTTAACACCACCGCAGACAACGCAAACAGAGGCAGCTGTTGTCTGTGTGTTGTGCTTTTTCCTCTTTATTTTTCTGACAAGGTAGCTGCTGTTTGACTTAACAGAAAAAAGGTTTTTATTCCCAGTGCTCAGTTAGTAGTGTAACTGACATGCAACATTAGCTAATTCATTACATGTTTCATGCCCTCTAGACTGATGTTCTGTCTACAGTGAATGAACTAGCTAGTTAGCTAATAGCTACCACAGCCAGTTCAGCTTACAATCTGTCAGGTATCAGTATCTAACAGTACATAACATCTGTTGCGTTTATAGAAATGTTTTGTAGACTTTGCCTGTTTGTCCTGTTTCAACAGAAGTAAATTCAATTGATGTATCATTAGAGCTAGCCAAAAGATGCCTAACGTTAGCTAGCGAACTAGCTCACTAACTGTAGCTATTATTTTTGCCTCAATCACACTAGACCTGACTCAAACCAAATTAAATGTTATTTGTCACTTGCGCCGAATACAACAACTTACTTACCTTACTTAGAAGCACTTAAGACAACAGTTCAAAAAAAGAGATAAGAAAATATTTATTAAATAAAATAATAATAAACAACACAAAATAACAACAACGAGGTACAGAGTCAATGTGGAGACTATATACAGGGGGTACCAGTACAGAGTCAATGTGGAGGCTATATACAGGGGGTACCGGTACAGAGTCAATGTGGAGGCTATATACAGGGGGTACCGGTACAGAGTCAGTGTGGAGACTATATACAGGGGTACGGTACAGAGTCAATGTGGAGGCTATATACAGGCTATATACAGGGGCTACAGGTACAGAGTCAATGTGGAGGCTATATACAGGGGGTACCGGTACAGAGTCAATGTGGAGGCTATATACAGGGGGTACCGGTACAGAGTCAATGTGGAGGCTATATACAGGGGGTATGTGGAGGTACAGAGTCAATGTGGAGGCTATATACAGGGGTACTGGTACAGAGTCAATGTGGAGGCTATATACAGGGGTACTGGTACAGAGTCAATGTGGAGGCTATATACAGGGGGTACCGGTACAGAGTCAATGTGGAGGCTATATACAGGGGGTACCGGTACAGAGTCAATGTGGAGGCTATATACAGGGGTACCGGTACAGAGTCAATGTGGAGGCTATATACAGGGGCTACAGGTACAGAGTCAATGTGGAGGCTATATACAGGGGGTACTGGTACAGAGTCAATGTGGAGGCTATATACAGGGGTACTGGTACAGAGTCAATGTGGAGGCTATATACAGGGGTACTGGTACAGAGTCAATGTGGAGGCTATATACAGGGGGAGTCAATGTATATACTGGTACAGAGTCAATGTGGAGGCTATATACAGTACTGGTACAGAGTCAATGTGGAGGCTATATACAGGCAGGGGTACTGGTACAGAGTCAATGTGGAGGCTATATACAGGGGCTACTGGTACAGAGTCAATGTGGAGGCTATATACAGGGGTACCGGTACAGAGTATGTGGTACTGAGTCAATGTGGAGGCTATATACAGGGGTACCGGTACAGAGTCAATGTGGAGGCTATATACAGTACAGGTAGTACAGAGTCAATGTGGAGGCAATATACAGGGGGTACCGGTACAGAGTCAATGTGGAGGCTATATACAGGGGGTACTGGTACAGAGTCAATGTGGAGACTATATACAGGGGCTACAGGTACAGAGTCAATGTGGAGGCTATATACAGGGGGTACTGGTACAGAGTCAATGTGGAGGCTATATACAGGGGTACCGGTACAGAGTCAATGTGGAGGCAATATACAGGGGTACCGGTACAGAGTCAATGTGGAGGCTATATACAGGGGGTACTGGTACTGAGTCAATGTGGAGGCTATATACAGGGGTACTGGTACAGAGTCAATGTGGAGGCTATACATACAATGTGGGGTACCGGTTCAGAGTCAATGTGGAGACTATATACAGGGGGTACCGGTACAGAGTCAATGTGGAGGCTATATACAGGGGGTACCGGTACAGAGTCAATGTGGAGGCTATATACAGGGGGTACTGGTACAGAGTCAATGTGGAGGCTATATACAGGGGGTACTGGTACAGAGTCAATGTGGAGACTATATACAGGGGGTACCGGTACAGAGGGGGTACCGGTACAGAGTCAATGTGGAGGCTATATACACAGAGTCAGAGTCAATGTACAGAGTCAATGTGGCTATATACAGGGGCTACAGGTACAGAGTCAATGTGGAGGCTATATACAGGGGTACTGGTACAGAGTCAATGTGGAGGCTATATACAGGGGTACTGGTACAGAGTCAATGTGGAGACTATATACAGGGGTACGGTACAGAGTCAATGTGGAGGCTATATACAGGGGTACTGGTACAGAGTCAATGTGGAGGCTATATACAGGGGCTACAGAGTCAGGTACAGAGTCAATGTGGAGGCTATATACAGGGGGTACTGGTACAGAGTCAATGTGGAGGCTATATACAGGGGTACTGGTACAGAGTCAATGTGGAGACTATATACAGGGGTACAGAGTCGGTACAGAGTCAATGTGGAGGCTATATACAGGGGTACTGGTACAGAGTCAATGTGGAGGCTATATACAGGGGTAGGCTATATACGGTACAGAGTCAATGTGGAGGCTATATACAGTACGGTACAGAGGTAGGCTATATAGTCGGTACAGAGTCAATGTGGAGGCTATATACATGTGGGGTACCGGTACAGAGTCAATGTGGAGGCTATATACAGGGGGTACTGGTACTGAGTCAATGTGGAGGCTATATACAGGGGGTACTGGTACAGAGTCAATGTGGAGGCTATATACAGGGGGTACCGGTTCAGAGTCAATGTGGAGACTATATACAGGGGGTACCGGTACAGAGTCAATGTGGAGGCTATAAATCAAATCAAATCTAATCAAATCTAATTTTATTTGTCACATACACATGGTTAGCAGATGTTAATGCGAGTGTAGCGAAATGCTTGTGCTTCTAGTTCCGACAATGCAGTGATAACCAACAAGTAATCTAACTAACAATTCCAAAACTACTGTCTTATACACAGTGTAAGGGGATAAGGAATATGTACATAAGGATATATGAATGAGTGATGGTACAGAGCAGCATACAGTAGATGGTATCGAGTACAGTATATACATATGAGATGAGTATGTAGACAAAGTAAACAAAGTGGCATAGTTAAAGTGGCTAGTGACATAAGAATGCAGTCGATGATCTAGAGTACAGTATATACATATGCATATGAGATGAATAATGTAGGGTAAGTAACATTATATAAGGTAGCATTGTTTAAAGTGGCTAGTGATATATTTACATCATTTCCCATCAATTCCCATTATTAAAGTGGCTGGAGTTAGGTCAGTGTCAATGACAGTGTGTTGGCAGCAGCCACTCAATGTTAGTGGTGGCTGTTTAACAGTCTGATGGCCTTGAGATAGAAGCTGTTTTTCAGTCTCTCGGTCCCAGCTTTGATGCACCTGTACTGACCTCGCCTTCTGGATGATAGCGGGGTGAACAGGCAGTGGTTCGGGTGGTTGATGTCCTTGATGATCTTTATGGCCTTCCTGTAACATCGGGTGGTGTAGGTGTCCTGGAGGGCAGGTAGTTTGCCCCCGGTGATGCGTTGTGCAGACCTCACTACCCTCTGTAGAGCCTTACGGTTGAGGGCGGAGCAGTTGCCGTACCAGGCGGTGATACAGCCCGCCAGGATGCTCTCGATTGTGCATCTGTAGAAGTTTGTGAGTGCTTTTGGTGACAAGCCGAATTTCTTCAGCCTCCTGAGGTTGAAGAGGCGCTGCTGCGCCTTCTTCACGACGCTGTCAGTGTGAGTGGACCAATTCAGTTTGTCTGTGATGTGTATGCCGAGGAACTTAAAACTTGCTACCCTCTCCACTACTGTTCCATCGATGTGGATAGGGGGGTGTTCCCTCTGCTGTTTCCTGAAGTCCACAATCATCTCCTTAGTTTTGTTGACGTTGAGTGTGAGGTTATTTTCCTGACACCACACTCCGAGGGCACTCACCTCCTCCCTGTAGGCCGTCTCGTCGTTGTTGGTAATCAAGCCTACCACTGTTGTGTCGTCCGCAAACTTGATGATTGAGTTGGAGGCGTGCGTGGCCACGCAGTCGTGGGTGAACAGGGAGTACAGGAGAGGGCTCAGAACGCACCCTTGTGGGGCCCCGTGTTGAGGATCAGCGGGGAGGAGATGTTGTTGCCTACCCTCACCACCTGGGGGCGGCCCGTCAGGAAGTCCAGTACCCAGTTGCACAGGGCGGGGTCGAGACCCAGGGTCTCGAGCTTGATGACGAGCTTGGAGGGTACTATGGTGTTGAATGCCGAGCTGTAGTCGATGAACAGCATTCTCACATAGGTATTCCTCTTGTCCAGGTGGGTTAGGGCAGTGTGCAGTGTGGTTGAGATTGCATCGTCTGTGGACCTATTTGGGCGGTAAGCAAATTGGAGTGGGTCTAGGGTGTCAGGTAGGGTGGAGGTGATATGGTCCTTGACTAGTCTCTCAAAGCACTTCATGATGACGGAAGTGAGTGCTATGGGGCGGTAGTCGTTTAGCTCAGTTACCTTAGCTTTCTTGGGAACAGGAACAATGGTGGCCCTCTTGAAGCATGTGGGAACAGCAGACTGGTATAGGGATTGATTGAATATGTCCGTAAACACACCAGCCAGCTGGTCTGCGCATGCTCTGAGGGCGCGGCTGGGGATGCCGTCTGGGCCTGCAGCCTTGCGAGGGTTAACACGTTTAAATGTCTTACTCACCTCGGCTGCAGTGAAGGAGAGACCGCATGTTTTCGTTGCAGGCCGTGTCAGTGGAATTGAGATTCCACTTTGTCTCTGTACTGACGCTTAGCTTGTTTAATAGCCTTGCGGAGGGAATAGCTGCATTGTTTATATTCGGACATGTTACCAGACACCTTGCCCTGATTAAAAGCAGTGGTTCGCGCTTTCAGTTTCACGCGAATGCGTGAAAGGGGGTATACAGGGGGTACCGGTACAGAGTCAATGTGGAGGCTATATACAGGGGGTACTGGTACAGAGTCAATGTGGAGGCTATATACAGGGGGTACTGGTACAGAGTTAATGTGGAGGCTATATACAGGGGGTACTGGTACAGAGTCAATGTGGAGACTATATACAGGGGGTACCGGTACAGAGTCAATGTGGAGGCTATATACAGGAGGTACTGGTACAGAGTCAATGTGCGAGGGTACAGGTTAGTCAAGGTCATTTCTATATGTAGGTAGGGGTAAAGTAACTGTGCATAGATAGTAGACAGTGTGTAGCAGAGGTGTAAAAACAAATGGGGGGGGGATCAATGTAAACAGTCCGGTTGGGCATTTGATTAGTTATTCATCCGTCTTATGGCTTGGGGGTAGAAGCTGTTAATGAGCCTTTTGGTCCTAAACTTGGCGCTCCGGTACTTCTTGCCGTGGGGTAGCAGAGAAAACAGTCTATGATATTGGGTGACTGGAGTCTTTGACCATTTTTTGGTCCTTCCTCTGACACCGCCTGGTATATAGGTTGGATGGCAGGAAGCTTGGCCCCAGTGATGTACTGGGCCGTACACACTACCCTCTGTAGTGCCTTGCGGTCAGATGCCCGAGCAGTTGCCATACCAGGCGGTGATGCAACCAGTCAGGATGCTCTCGATGGTGCAGCTGTAGACATTTCTTGGGGATCTGGGGACCCATGCCAAATCTTTCTGGGTGGGAAAAGTTGTTGTCCCTCTTCACAACTGTCTTGGTGTGTTTGGACGATGACAGTTTTGTGGTAATGTGGAACTTGAAATTCGCTACCCTACAGCCCCATCGATGTTAATGGGGGCCTGTTCGGCCCGCCTTTTCCTGTAGTCCACAAATCATCTACTTTGTCTTGCTCGCATTGAGGGCGAGGTTGTTGACCAACAACACGGTCTCTGACCTCCTCCCTAAATGTTGTTTCATTGTTGTCGGTAACCAAACCTCCCACTGTTGTGTCGTCAGCAAACTTAATGATGGTGTTGGAGTCGTGTTTGGCCCCTCAGTCGTGGGTGAACAGGGAATGCAGGAGGAGACTGAGCACGCACCCCTGAAGCAGGTGACTGATGTAATGATCAGCGTGGCAGATGTGTTGTTGCCTACCTTCACCACCTGGGGGCAGGAAGTCCAGGATCCAGTTGCAGACGGAGGTGTTTAGTCCCAGGGTCCTTAGCTTAGAGATGAGCTTTGAGGGGACTATGGTGTTGAACGCTGAGCTGCAGGCAATGAACAGCATTCTCATATAGGTGTTTGTTTTGTCCAGGTGGGAAAGGGCAGTGTGGAGTGTGATTGAGATTGCATCATCTGTTTGGGCGGTATGCACATTTAAGTTGTCCTAGAGTTTCTGGGAATAAGGTGTTGATGGATGTGACACATGACCAGCCTTTCAAAGCACTTCATGGCTACCAACGTGAGTGCTACAGGTCGGTAGTCATTTAGGCAGGTTACCTTTGCTTCCTTGGGCACAGGGTCTATGGTGGTCCGTTTGAAGCATGTAGGTATTACAGACTCGACCAGAGAAAGGTTGAAAATGTCAGTGAATACACTTGCCAGTTGGTCCGTGCATGCTTTGAGTACACGTCCTGGTAATCCATCTGGCCCCCGCGGCTTTGTGAATGTTGACCTGTTTAAAGGTCTTGCTCACATCGGCTACCGAGAGCACAGTCGTCCGGAACAACTGGTCATCTCATGCATGCTTCAATGTTGCTTGCTAAAGGTATTTAGCCCGTCCGGTAGGTGTCACTGGGCAGCTCGTGGGTTTCCCTTTGTAGTCTGTAATAGTTTTTAAGACCTTCTACATCCGACGAGCGCTGGAGCCGGTGTAGTAGGATTCAATCTTGGTCCTGTATTGACGCTTTGCCTGTTTGATGGTTCGTCTGAGGGCATAGCAGGATCTCTTATTAGCGTCCGGATTAGTGTCCCGCTCCTTGAAAGTGGCAGCTCTAGCTTTTAGCTTGATGCAGATGTTGCCTGTAATCCATAGCTTCTGGTTAGGATATGTACGTATGGTCACTGTGGGGATGTTGCCTGTAATCCATAGCTTCTGGTTAGGATATGTACGTATGGTCACTGTGGGGACGACGTCATTGATGCAGATGTTGCCTGTAATCCATGGCTTCTGGTTAGGATATGTACGTATGGCACTGTGGGGATGTTGCCTGTAATCCATAGCTTCTGGTTAGGATATGTACGTATGGTCACTGTGGGGATGTTGCCTGTAATCCATAGCTTCTGGTTAGGATATGTACGTATGGTCACTGTGGGGATGTTGCCTGTAATCCATAGCTTCTGGTTGGGATATGTACGTATGGTCACTGTGGGGATGTTGCCTGTAATCCATGGCTTCTGGTTGGGATATGTACGTATGGTCACTGTGGGGATGTTGCCTGTAATCCATAGCTTCTGGTTAGGATATGTACGTATGGTCACTGTGGGGATGTTGCCTGTAATCCATAGCTTCTGGTTGGGATATGTACGTATGGTCACTGTGGGGATGTTGCCTGTAATCCATAGCTTCTGGTTAGGATATGTACGTATGGTCACTGTGGGGATGTTGCCTGTAATCCATGGCTTCTGGTTGGGATATGTACGTATGGTCACTGTGGGGATGTTGCCTGTAATCCATAGCTTCTGGTTAGGATATGTACGTATGGTCACTGTGGGGATGTTGCCTGTAATCCATAGCTTCTGGTTAGGATATGTACGTATGGTCACTGTGGGGATGTTGCCTGTAATCCATGGCTTCTGGTTGGGATATGTACGTACGGTCACTGTGGGGATGTTGCCTGTAATCCATGGCTTCTGGTTGGGATATGTACGTATGGTCACTGTGGGGATGTTGCCTGTAATCCATAGCTTCTGGTTAGGATATGTCACGTATGGTCACTGTGGGGATGTTGCCTGTAATCCATAGCTTCTGGTTGGGATATGTACGTATGGTCACTGTGGGGATGTTGCCTGTAATCCATAGCTTCTGGTTAGGATATGTACGTATGGTCACTGTGGGGATGTTGCCTGTAATCCATGGCTTCTGGTTGGGATATGTACGTATGGTCACTGTGGGGATGTTGCCTGTAATCCATAGCTTCTGGTTAGGATATGTACGTATGGTCACTGTGGGGATGTTGCCTGTAATCCATAGCTTCTGGTTAGGATATGTACGTATGGTCACTGTGGGGATGTTGCCTGTAATCCATAGCTTTTGGTTAGGATATGTACGTATGGTCACTGTGGGGACGACGTCATTGATGCAGATGTTGCCTGTAATCCATGGCTTCTGGTTGGGATATGTACGTATGGTCACTGTGGGGATGTTGCCTGTAATCCATGGCTTCTGGTTAGGATATGTACGTATGGTCACTGTGGGGATGTTGCCTGTAATCCATAACTTCTGGTTGGGATATGTACGTATGGTCACTGTGGGGATGTTGCCGGTAATCCATAGCTTTTGGTTAGGATATGTACGTATGGTCACTGTGGGGACGACGTCATTGATGCAGATGTTGCCTGTAATCCATGGTTTCTGGTTGGGATATGTACGTATGGTCACTGTGGGGATGTTGCCTGTAATCCATGGCTTCTGGTTAGGATATGTACGTATGGTCACTGTGGGGATGTTGCCTGTAATCCATAGCTTCTGGTTGGGATATGTACGTATGGTCACTGTGGGGATGTTGCCTGTAATCCATGGCTTCTGATTAGGATATGTACGTATGGTCACTTTGGGGACGACGTCATTGATGCACTTGATGAAGCCGATGACTGATGTGGTATTCTCCTCAATGCCATTGGATGAATCCCGGAACATATTCCAGTCTGTGCAAAACGGTCCTGTAATGTAGCATCAGCGTCATCTGACCACTTCCGTATTGAGCGAGTCACTGGTACTTCCTGCTTTAGGTTTTTGCTTGTAAGCAGGAATCAGGAATATATAGTTATGGACAGATTTGCCAAATGGAGGGTGAGGGAGAGCTTTGTACACGTCTCTGTCTGAGGAGTAAAGGTGGTTTAAAGTTTTCTTCCCTCTGGTTGCACATTTAACATACTGATAGAAATTTGGTGAAACTGATTTAAGTTTCCCTGCATTAAAGTCCCCGGCCACTAGGAGCACCGCTTCTGGGTGAGCATGTTCCTGTTTGCTTATAGCGGAATACAGCTGGTTGAGTGGCCTTATACAGCTGGTTGAGTGGCCTTATACAGCTGGTTGAGTGGCCTTATACAGCTGGTTGAGTGGCCTTATACAGCTTGTTGAGTGGCCTTATACAGCTTGTTGAGTGCTGTCTTAATGCCAGCATCGGTTTGTGGTGGTAAGTAGACAGCTGAGGTATTCTAACTCGAGACTTCCTTAATATTAGAGATCATTCACCAACTGTTGTTGACAAAGAGATACTCCTCCCCCTACAGCCGACGCTGCTAGATGTATTTTATCCATGTCCTTGTCTAGCCACGACTATGTGAAATACAGGATATTACCGTTCTTTGGGTCCTGTTGATAGGATAGTCTCGAACGGAGCTCGTCCAGTTTATTCTCCAGTGATTGTATGTTTGCCAATAGAACGGAGGGCAGAGGCGGTTTATGTACTTGCCGACGTAGTTTCGTCAGGATGCCCTCACGTCGGCCTCTTTCGGGTCTCTGGGATTAGGGCCTTGTCCGAGGTAAGCAGTACGTCATGCGCCTCCGACTCGTTGAAGTAGAAATCTTCATCCAAATGGAGGTTAGTGATCGCTGTTCGGAAGCTCTTTTCGTTCAAAGAAAATGATGGCGTAAACATTATGTACAAAACAAGTTACGATCTGCACAAAAAATTATAATATCAGAATTGGTCAGGAGCCTGTAAAACAGCTGCTATGTAATGCATCGTAATTTTCTGTTTTCATCCTAATGTTAGATTAAAACCCTGACTAGAACTTAATGTGAATAGTAGCTAATGTTCTGAGAATTTTACCATTTTACCGGCTGACAGGGTTCCTTCGGGATGACAGGGTTCCTTCGGGATGACAGGGTTCCTTCGGGATGACAGGGTTCCTTAATGCTGACAGGGTTCCTTCGGGATGACAGGGTTCCTTCGGGCTGACAGGGTTCCTTAATGCTGACAGGGTTCCTTCGGGCTGACAGGGTTCCTTCGGGCTGACAGGGTTCCTTCGGGCTGACAGGGTTCCTTAATGCTGACAGGGTTCCTTCGGGCTGACAGGGTTCCTAATCTGTGTGGAAGAGACCGAGGAGAAAAAGAGGGAAGAAAGAAAAGAGGGGGCAGAGGATAAAGAAGAGAAAAGAGTGGAAGAGCCCTGATCCTCTGTAGGAACACAAGACTGAGTGGGAATGTTTTCATCACCAACAGAAACGGGTAACTAAAAAGTGAATGGACTAACTCTTTACCAATCACTCTTCAGTGGAATCAGACGGTACTATCAGCCTTGAACCTGTAGAATGGAAGAAATAACAGGCAGTGCAGGCCAGAGCACACACACACACACACACACAGCAGGTCAACCACACAGGTCAGATATCTCTCCTCCAGATCAGGGACCAGCCAGGAGCACCAGCGGGCCAACAGATCACTGCTAGAGGCCGCCTCCCAAATTCAACGCTATTCCCTATGTAGTGCACTACTTTTGCCCGGGGCCCTACAGGGTAGTATTCAGTGCCCAGAGGGCTCAGGCCAATAGTAGTGCACTATGTAGGGAATTAGTGTTCCATTTGGGCCACAGCCACTCACATCTGTAATCACTATTCAACACACAATGACCATGAAGGCCGTTTAAGTCTAACACTCAGCAGACACAGTGTTCAGAACAGTGATGGTTAAATTGTGATCCCACTTGCCCTTTCAAGGGAACCAATATTTGGAGCCACAACAACTGACAGAGAAGAGAAATGGAAACATTATAGAAACAAACTAAATGACGGCACTAAAAAGGAATCATCTTCTGGTCTTAAATGGGGATTGAATGGGGATCAGGGATTGAATGGGGATCGGGGATTAAATGGGGATTAAATGGGGATTGAATGGGGATTAAATGGGGATTGAATGGGGATTAAATGGGGATCGGGGATTAAATGGGGATTGGGGATTAAATGGGGATCGGGGATTAAATGGGGATCGGGGATTGGGGATTCAATGGGGATTAAATGGGAATTAAATGGGTATCGGGGATTAAATGGGTATCGGGGATTAAATGGGGATCGGGGATTAAATGGGTATCGGGGATTAAATGGGGATCGGGGATTAAATGGGAATTAAATGGGGATCAGGGATTGAATGGGGACCGGGGATTAAATGGGGATTAAATGGGGATTGGGGATTAAATGGGGATCAGGGATTAAATGGAGATTAAATGGGGATCGGGGATTGAATGGGGATCGGGGATTAAATGGGGATCGGGGATTAAATGGGGATCGTGGATTAAATGGGGATTAAATGGGGATCGGGGATTAAATGGGGATTAAATGGGGATTGGGGATTAAATGGGGATCGGGGATTAAATGGGGATTAAATGGGGATCGGGATTGAATGGGGATCGGGGTTTAAATGGGGATCGGGGATTAAATGGGGATCGTGGATTAAATGGGGATTAAATGGGGATCGGGATTAAATGGGGATCGGGGATTGAATGGGGATCGGGGGATTAAATGGGGATCGGGATTGAATGGGGATCGGGGATTAAATGGGGATTGGGGATTAAATGGGAATTAAATGGGGATTGGGGATTGAATGGGGATTAAATGGGGATCGGGGATTAAATGGGGATTGAATGGGGATCGGGGATTAAATGGGGATCGGGGATTCAATGGGGATTGAATGGGGATCGGGGATTGAATGGGGATCGGGATTAAATGGGGATCGGGGATTGAATGGGGATCGGGATTAAATGGGGATTGGGGATTAAATGGGGATAAATGGGGATCGGGATTGAATGGGATCGGATTGGGGATTCAATGGGGATTAAATGGGGATTGGAGATTAAATGGGGATCGGGATTGGGATTAAATGGGGATCAGGGATTGAATGGGGATCGGGGATTGAAGATTAAATGGGGATCGGGGATTAAATGGGGATCAGGGATTGAATGGGGATCGGGGATTGAATGGGGATCGGGGATTAAATGGGGATTAAATGGGGATTGGGAATTCAATGGGGTTAAATGGGGATTGGGGATTCAATGGGGATTAAATGGGGATCGGGGATTCAATGGGGATTAAATGGGGATTGGGGATTAAATGGGGATCGGGGATTAAATGGGGATCGGGGATTAAATGGGGATCGGGGATTAAATGGGGATCGGGGATTAAATGGGGATCGGGGATTAAATGGGGATCGGGGATTAAATGGGGATTAAATGGGGATTAAATGGGGATTAAATGGGGATTAAATGGGGATTAAATGGGGATCGTTAATCACAGAAATCAGGTGTTTTTTCAAAAACGGTATTCTTAAAATAATCATGATGATGCATTTAATTTAGATTTCACCCTAAAAACTGTAATCTTATAATACAAAAAAAGAGGATATTGTAATGAGGATACTGTAATGAGGATACTGTAATGAGGATACCGTAATGAGGATACTGTAATGAGGATACCGTAATGAGGATACTGTAATGAGGATACCGTAATGAGGATACTGTAATGAGGATACTGTAATGAGGATACTGTAATGAGGATACCGTAATGAGGATACCGTAATGAGGATACCGTAATGAGGATACCGTAATGAGGATACCGTAATGAGAATACCGTAATGAGGATACCGTAATGAGGATACCGTAATGAGGATACCGTAATGAGGATACTGTAATGAGGATACCGTAATGAGGATACCGTAATGAGGATACCGTAATGAGGATACCGTAATGAGGATACCGTAATGAGGATACTGTAATGAGGATACCGTAATGAGGATGCCGTAATGAGGATACCGTAATGAGGATACTGTAATGAGGATACCGTAATGAGGATACTGTAATGAGGATACCGTAATGAGGATACTGTAATGAGGATACCGTAATGAGGATACCGTAATGAGGATACCGTAATGTACTGTAATGTACTGTAATGAGGATACTGTAATGAGGATGCCGTAATGAGGATACCGTAATGAGGATACTGTAATGAGGATACCGTAATGAGGATACCGTAATGTACTGTAATGTACTGTAATGAGGATACTGTAATGAGGATGCCGTAATGAGGATACCGTAATGAGGATACCGTAATGAGGATACCGTAATGAGGATGCCGTAATGAGGATACTGTAATGAGGATACCGTAATGAGGATACTGTAATGAGGATACTGTAATGAGGATACCGTAATGAGGATACTGTAATGAGGATACTGTAATGAGGATACCGTAATGAGGATACTGTAATGAGGATGCCGTAATGAGGATACTGTAATGTACTGTAATGTACTGTAATGAGGATACTGTAATGAGGATGCCGTAATGAGGATGCCGTAATGAGGATACTGTAATGAGGATACCGTAATGAGGATACTGTAATGAGGATGCTGTAATGAGGATGCCGTAATGAGGATACTGTAATGAGGATGCCGTAATGAGGATACCGTAATGAGGATACCGTAATGAGGATGCCGTAATGAGGATACCGTAATGAGGATACCGTAATGAGGATACCGTAATGAGGATACCGTAATGAGGATACTGTAATGAGGATACCGTAATGAGGATAATGTAATGAGGATACTGTAATGAGGATACCGTAATGAGGATGCCGTAATGAGGATACTGTAATGAGGATACCGTAATGAGGATACCGTAATGAGGATACTGTAATGAGGATACTGTAATGAGGATGCTGTAATGAGGATACTGTAATGAGGATGCCGTAATGAGGATGCCGTAAGGAGGATACTGTAATGATGCCGTAATGAGGAGACCGTAATAACGATACCGTAATGAGGATACTGTAATGTACTGTAATGAGGATACTGTAATGAGGATGCCGTAATGAGGATACTGTAATGAGGATACCGTAATGAGGATACCGTAATGAGGATACTGTAATGAGGATACCGTAATGAGGATACTGTAATGTGGATACCGTAATGAGGATACTGTAATGAGGATACTGTAATAACGATACCGTAATGAGGATACTGTAATGTACTGTAATGAGGATACCGTAATGAGGATACCGTAATGAGGATACCGTAATGAGGATACTGTAATGAGGATACTGTAATGAGGATACTAAAATCAAATCACATTTTATTTGTCACATACACATCTTGAAGCATGTGGGAACAGCAGACTGGGATAAGGTTTGATTGAATATGTCCGTAAACACATCAGCCATCTGGTCTGCGCATGCCCTGAGGACGTGGCTGGGGATGCCGTCTGGGCCTGCAGCCTTGCGAGGGTTAACACGTTTAAATGTTTTATCACCTCGGCTGCAGTGAAGGAGAGTCCGCAGGTTTTGGTAGCGGGGCGTGTCAGTGGCACTGTATTGTCCTCAAAGCGAGCAAAGAAGTTGTCTGTCTACGAGCAAGACATCCTGGTCCGTGACTGGGCTGGTTTTCTTTTTGTAATTCGTGATTGACGTTAGACCCTGCCACATACCTCTTGTGTCTGAGCCGTTGAATTGCGACTCTACTTTGTCTCTATACTGACGCTTAGCTTGTGTGATTGCCTTGCGGAGGGAATAGCTACACTGTTTGTATTCGGTCATGTTTTCGGTCATGCCTTGCCATGATTAAAAGCATTGGTTCGCGCTTTCAGTTTTGCGCGAATGCTGCCATCAATCCATGGTTTCTGGTTTGGGAATGTTTTAATAGTTGCTGTGGGTACGACATCGCCGATGCACTTTCTAATAAACTCGCTCACCGAATCAGCGTATTCGTCAATGTTGTTGTTTGACGCAATGCAGAACATATCCCAATCTACGTGATCCACGCGATCGGAGCAGTCTTGAAGTGTGGAATCAGATTGGTCGGACCAATGTTGAACAGACCTAAGCGCGGGAGCTTCCTGTTTTAGTCTTAGTCTATAGGCTGGGAGCAACAAAATGGAGTCGTGGTCAGCTTTTCCAAAAGGAGGGCGGGGGGGGGGGCTTATATGCATCCCGGAAGTTAGAATAACAATGATCCAGGGATTTACCAGCCCTGGTTGCACAATCGTTATGCTGATAGAATTTAGGGAGTCTTGTTTTCAGATTAGCCTTGTTAAAATCCCCAGCTACAATGAATGCAGCCTCAGGATATGTGGTGTCCAGTTTACATAGTGTCAAATAAAGTTAGTCAGGGCCATCGATGTGTCTGCTTGGGGGGGAATATATGCGGCTGTGATTATAATCGAAGATAATTCCCTTGGTAGATAATGCGGTCGGCATTTGATTGTGAGGAATACTAAGTCAGGTGAACAGAAGGACTTGAGTTCCTGTATGTTGTTGTGATCACACCACATCTCGTTAATCATAAGGCATACCCTCCCGCCCCTCTTACATTTACATTTAAGTCATTTAGCAGACGCTCTTATCCAGAGCGACTACTCTTCTTACCAGAAAGATGCTTGTTTCTGTTGGCGCGATGCGTGAAGAAACCAGCTGGCTGTATCCTGTAATGAGGATACTGTAATGGGGATACTGTAATGATGATACCGTAATGAGGATACTGTAATGAGGATACTGTAATGAGGATACTGTAATGATGATACCGTAATGAGGATACCGTAATGAGGATACCGTAATGAGGATACCGTAATGAGGATACCGTAATGAGGATACTGTAATGAGGATACTGTGAGGATATGAGGATACCGTAATGAGGATACCGTAATGAGGATACCGTAATGAGGATACTGTAATGAGGATACCGTAATGAGGACCGTAATGAGGATACCGTAAGGAATGAGGATACCGTAATGAGGATACTGTAATGAGGATACCGTAATGAGGATACCGTAATGAGGATACTGTAATGAGGATACCGTAATGAGGATACTGTAATGAGGATGCCGTAATGAGGATACTGTAATGTACTGTAATGTACTGTAATGAGGATACTGTAATGAGGATGCCGTAATGAGGATGCCGTAATGAGGATACCGTAATGAGGATACCGTAATGAGGATACTGTAATGAGGATGCTGTAATGAGGATGCCGTAATGAGGATACTGTAATGAGGATACTGTAATGAGGATGCCGTAATGAGGATACCGTAATGAGGATGCCGTAATGAGGATGCCGTAATGAGGATACCGTAATGAGGATACCGTAATGAGGATACCGTAATGAGGATACTGTAATGAGGATACTGTAATGAGGATACCGTAATGAGGATAATGTAATGAGGATACTGTAATGAGGATACCGTAATGAGGATGCCGTAATGAGGATACCGTAATGAGGATACTGTAATGAGGATACTGTAATGAGGATACTGCAGCACAAGGGCAGCTAGATATAGAACATGGCGATACCGTAATGAGGATACTGTAATGAGGATACCTGTGATTATAATCGAAGATAATTCCCGGATAATGCGGTCGGCAGTTGAGAAAGTCAGGTGAACAGAAGGACTTGAGTTCTGTATGGTTAATGTAGGCATGCCTCCGCCCTCTTACATTTACATTTAAGTCATTTAGCAGACGCTCTTAATGAGGATACCGTAATGAGGATACTGTAATGAGGATACTGTAATGAGGATGCTGTAATGAGGATACTGTAATGAGGATGCCGTAATGAGGATGCCGTAAGGAGGATACTGTAATGATGATGCCGTAATGAGGAGACCGTAATAACGATACCGTAATGAGGATACTGTAATGTACTGTAATGAGGATACTGTAATGAGGATGCCGTAATGAGGATACTGTAATGAGGATACCGTAATGAGGATACCGTAATGAGGATACTGTAATGAGGATACCGTAATGAGGATACTGTAATGTGGATACCGTAATGAGGATACTGTAATGAGGATACTGTAATAACGATACCGTAATGAGGATACTGTAATGTACTGTAATGAGGATACTGTAATGAGGATGCCGTAATGAGGATACCGTAATGAGGATATCGTAATGAGGATACTGTAATGAGGATACTGTAATGAGGATACCGTAATGAGGATACCGCAATGAGGATACCGCAATGAGGATACTGTAATGAGGATACTGCAGCACAAGGGCAGCTAGATATAGAACATGGCGATACCGTAATGAGGATACCGTAATGAGGATACTGTAATGAGGATACTGTAATGAGGATACTGTAATGAGGATACCGTAATGAGGATACCGTAATGAGGATACTGTAATGAGGATACTGTAATGAGGATACTGTAATGAGGATACTGTAATGAGGATACTAAAATCAAATCACATTTTATTTGTCACATACACATCTTGAAGCATGTGGGAACAGCAGACTGGGATAAGGTTTGATTGAATATGTCCGTAAACACATCAGCCATCTGGTCTGCGCATGCCCTGAGGACGTGGCTGGGGATGCCGTCTGGGCCTGCAGCCTTGCGAGGGTTAACACGTTTAAATGTTTTATCACCTCGGCTGCAGTGAAGGAGAGTCCGCAGGTTTTGGTAGCGGGGCGTGTCAGTGGCACTGTATTGTCCTCAAAGCGAGCAAAGAAGTTGTCTGTCTACGAGCAAGACATCCTGGTCCGTGACTGGGCTGGTTTTCTTTTTGTAATTCGTGATTGACGTTAGACCCTGCCACATACCTCTTGTGTCTGAGCCGTTGAATTGCGACTCTACTTTGTCTCTATACTGACGCTTAGCTTGTGTGATTGCCTTGCGGAGGGAATAGCTACACTGTTTGTATTCGGTCATGTTTTCGGTCATGCCTTGCCATGATTAAAAGCATTGGTTCGCGCTTTCAGTTTTGCGCGAATGCTGCCATCAATCCATGGTTTCTGGTTTGGGAATGTTTTAATAGTTGCTGTGGGTACGACATCGCCGATGCACTTTCTAATAAACTCGCTCACCGAATCAGCGTATTCGTCAATGTTGTTGTTTGACGCAATGCAGAACATATCCCAATCTACGTGATCCACGCGATCGGAGCAGTCTTGAAGTGTGGAATCAGATTGGTCGGACCAATGTTGAACAGACCTAAGCGCGGGAGCTTCCTGTTTTAGTCTTAGTCTATAGGCTGGGAGCAACAAAATGGAGTCGTGGTCAGCTTTTCCAAAAGGAGGGGGGGGGGCTTATATGCATCCCGGAAGTTAGAATAACAATGATCCAGGGATTTACCAGCCCTGGTTGCACAATCGTTATGCTGATAGAATTTAGGGAGTCTTGTTTTCAGATTAGCCTTGTTAAAATCCCCAGCTACAATGAATGCAGCCTCAGGATATGTGGAGTCCAGTTTACATAGTGTCAAATAAAGTTAGTCAGGGCCATCGATGTGTCTGCTTGGGGGGGAATATATGCGGCTGTGATTATAATCGAAGATAATTCCCTTGGTAGATAATGCGGTCGGCATTTGATTGTGAGGAATTCTAAGTCAGGTGAACAGAAGGACTTGAGTTCCTGTATGTTGTTGTGATCACACCACGTCTCGTTAATCATAAGGCATACCCTCCCGCCCCTCTTACATTTACATTTAAGTCATTTAGCAGACGCTCTTATCCAGAGCGACTACTCTTCTTACCAGAAAGATGCTTGTTTCTGTTGGCGCGATGCGTGAAGAAACCAGCTGGCTGTATCCTGTAATGAGGATGCCGTAATGAGGATACTGTAATGAGGATACTGTAATGATGATACCGTAATGAGGATACCGTAATGAGGATACTGTAATGATGATACCGTAATGAGGATACCGTAATGAGGATACCGTAATGAGGATACCGTAATGAGGATACCGTAATGAGGATACCGTAATGAGGATACCGTAATGAGGATACCGTAATGAGGATACCGTAATGAGGATACCGTAATGAGGATACTGTAATGAGGATACTGTAATGAGGATACTGTAATGAGGATACCGTAATGAGGATACCGTAATGAGGATACCGTAATGAGGATACCGTAATGAGGATACCGTAATGAGGATACGTAATGAGGATACCGTAAGGATACGTAATGAGGATACCGTAATGAGGATACCGTAATGAGGATACTGTAATGAGGATACTGTAATGAGGATACCGTAATGAGGATACCGTAATGAGGATACCGTAATGAGGATACTGTAATGAGGATACCGTAATGAGGATGCTGTAATGAGGATACTGTAATGAGGATGCCGTAATGAGGATACCGTAATGAGGATACTGTAATGATGATACCGTAATGAGGATACTGTAATGATGATACCGTAATGAGGATACCGTAATGAGGATACTGTAATGAGGATACCGTAATGAGGATACCGTAATGAGGATACTGTAATGAGGATACCGTAATGAGGATACTGCAGCACAAGGGCAGCTAGATATAGAACATGACGATACCGTAATGATACCTCTTCTTAACAGAAAGATGCTTGTTTCTGTTGGCGCGATGCGTGAAGAAACCAGCTGGCTGTATCCTGTAATGAGGATACTGTAGTGAGGATACTGTAATGAGGATGCCGTAATGAGGATACTGTAATGAGGATACTGTAATGAGGATACCGTAATGAGGATACTGTAATGAGGATACTGTAATGAGGATACTGTAATGAGGATACCGTAATGAGGATACTGTAATGACTATACATCTCAATACCAATATATTATATTATGTATTTTTGACTATATAACATTTGGTTAACATTACTGAACTAAGCTTGTAAATTTGCCCTTTTAGTAATTTAGCAGACGTTCTTATCCAGAGCTACTTCCAGTCAGTGCATTCATCTCCAGATAGCTAGGTGCACCAGTCATAGTCAGGACATTCATCATCAGATAGCTAGGTGGACCAGTCATAGTCAGGACATTCATCTTCAGATAGCTAGGTGGGACAACCACATATCACAGTCATAGTCAGGACATTCATCATCAGATAGCTTGGTGGACCAGTCATAGTCAGGACATTCATCATCAGATAGCTAGGTGGACCAGTCATAGTCAGGACATTCATCTCCAGATAGCTAGGTGGACCAGTCATAGTCAGGACATTCATTTCCAGATAGCTAAGTGGACCAGTCATAGTCAGGACATTCATCTCCAGATAGCTAGGTGGACCAGTCATAGTCAGGACATTCATCTCCAGATAGCTAGGTGGACCAGTCATAGTCAGGACATTCATCTCCAGATAGCTAGGTGGACCAGTCATAGTCAGGACATTCATCTTCAGATAGCTAGGTGGACCAGTCATAGTCAGGACATTCATCTCCAGATAGCTAGGTGGACCAGTCATAGTCAGGACATTCATCTCCAGATAGCTAGGTGGACCAGTCATAGTCAGGACATTCATCTCCAGATAGCTAGGTGGACCAGTCATAGTCAGGACATTCATCTCCAGATAGCTAGGTGGGACAACCACATATCACAGTCATAGTCAGTGCATTCATCTCCAGATAGCTAGGTGGACCAGTCATAGTCAGTACATTCATCTACAGATAGCTAGGTGGACCAGTCATAGTCAGTACATTCATCTCCAGATAGCTAGGTGGACCAGTCATAGTCAGTGCATTCATCTCCAGATAGCTAGGTGGACCAGTCATAGTCAGGACATTAATCTCCAGATAGCTAGGTGGGACAACCACATATCACAGTCATAGTCAGTACATTCATCTTCAGATAGCTAGGTGGGACAACCACATATCACAGTCATAGTCAGTACATTAATCTTCAGATAGCTAGGTGGACCAGTCATCGTCAGTACATTCATCTTCAGATAGCTTGGTGGACCAGTCATAGTCAGTACATTCATCTTCAGATAGCTAGGTGGGACAACCACATATCACAGTCATAGTCAGTACATTCATCTCCAGATAGCTAGGTGGACCAGTCATCGTCAGTACATTCATCTTCAGATAGCTAGGTGGAACAGTCATCGTCAGTACATTCATCTTCAGATAGCTAAGTGGGACAACCGCATATCACAGTCATAGTCAGTACATTCTTCTTCAGATAGCTAGGTGGGACAATCACATCTCAGTCATAGTAAAATAGATTTTTCCTCAAAAAAGTAGCTATCAGCAAAGTCAGGGCTCGTAAGAGGTGAGGGGGGAAAGTCAAGTGCAACGGTTTTTTCTGTTGTTCCTAAAGATCAGAAATTATGACTGTTCATTACTGACACGGCAACTCTTAGGGCTGGTGTAATTCAACTCTTAGGGCTGGTGTTATTCAACTCTTAGGGCTGGTGTTATTCAACTCTTAGGGCTGGTGTTATTCAACTCTTAGGGCTGGTATTATTCCTTAGAGCTGTTGTTATTCAACTCTTAGGGCTGGTGTTATTCAACTCTTAGGGCTGGTGTTATTCAACTCTTAGAGCTGGTGTTATTCAACTCTTAGGGCTGGTGTTATTCAACTCTTAGGGCTGGTGTTATTCAACTCTTAGGGCTGGTGTTATTCAACTCTTAGGGCTGGTGTTATTCAACTCTTGGGGCTGGTGTTATTCAACTCTTAGGGCTGGTGTTATTCAACTCTTAGGGCTGGTGTTATTCAACTCTTAGGGCTGGTGTTATTCAACTCTTAGGGCTGGTGTTATTCAACTCTTAGGGCTGGTGTTATTCAACTCTTAGGGCTGGTGTTATTCAACTCTTAGGGCTGGTGTTATTCAACTCTTAGGGTTGGTGTCATTCAACTCTTAGGGCTGGTGTTATTCAACTCTTAGGGCTGGTGTTATTCAACTCTTAGGGCTGGTGTTATTCAACTCTTAGGGCTGGTGTTATTCAACTCTTAGGGCTGGTGTTATTCAACTCTTAGGGTTGGTGTTATTATTCCTTAGGGCTGGTGTTATTCAACTCTTAGGGCTGGTGTTATTCAACTCTTAGGGCTGGTGTTATTCAACTCTTAGGGCTGGTGTTATTCAACTCTTAGGGCTGGTGTTATTCAACTCTTAGGGCTGGTGTTATTCAACTCTTAGGGCTGGTGTTATTCAACTCTTAGGGCTGGTGTTATTCAACTCTTAGGGCTGGTGTTATTCAACTCTTAGGGCTGGTGTTATTCAACTCTTAGGGCTGGTGTTATTCAACTCTTAGAGTTGGTGTTATTCAACTCTTAGGGCTGGTGTTATTCAACTCTTAGGGCTGGTATTATTCCTTAGAGCTGGTGTTATTCAACTCTTAGGGCTGGTGTTATTCAACTCTTAGGGCTGGTGTTATTCAACTCTTAGGGCTGGTGTTATTCAACTCTTAGGGCTGGTGTTATTCAACTCTTAGGGCTGGTGTTATTCAACTCTTAGGGCTGGTGTTATTCAACTCTTAGGGCTGGTGTTATTCAACTCTTAGGGCTGGTGTTATTCAACTCTTAGGGCTGGTGTTATTCAACTCTTAGGGCTGGTGTTATTCAACTCTTAGGGCTGGTGTTATTCAACTCTTAGGGCTGGTGTTATTCAACTCTTAGGGCTGGTGTTATTCAACTCTTAGGGCTGGTGTTATTCAACTCTTAGGGCTGGTGTTATTCAACTCTTAGAGCTGGTGTTATTCAACTCTTAGGGCTGGTGTTATTCAACTCTTAGGGCTGGTGTTATTCAACTCTTAGAGCTGGTGTTATTCAACTCTTAGGGCTGGTGTTATTCAACTCTTAGGGCTGGTGTTATTCAACTCTTAGGGCTGGTGTTATTCAACTCTTAGGGCTGGTGTTATTCAACTCTTGGGGCTGGTGTTATTCAACTCTTAGGGCTGGTGTTATTCAACTCTTAGGGCTGGTGTTATTCAACTCTTAGGGCTGGTGTTATTCAACTCTTAGGGCTGGTGTTATTCAACTCTTAGGGCTGGTGTTATTCAACTCTTAGGCTGGTGTTATTCAACTCTTAGGGCTGGTGTTATTCAACTCTTAGGGCTGGTGTTATTCAACTCTTAGAGCTGGTGTTATTCAACTCTTAGGGCTGGTGTTATTCAACTCTTAGGGCTGGTGTTATTCAACTCTTAGGTTGGTGTTATTCAACTCTTAGGGCTGGTGTTATTCAACTCTTAGGGCTGGTGTTATTCAACTCTTAGAGCTGGTGTTATTCAACTCTTAGGGCTGGTGTTATTCAACTCTTAGGGCTGGTGTTATTCAACTCTTAGGGCTGGTGTTATTCAACTCTTAGGGCTGGTGTTATTCAACTCTTAGGGCTGGTGTTATTCAACTCTTAGGGCTGGTGTTATTCAACTCTTAGGGCTGGTGTTATTCAACTCTTGGGGCTGGTGTTATTCAACTCTTAGGGCTGGTGTTATTCAACTCTTAGGGCTGGTGTTATTCAACTCTTAGGGCTGGTGTTATTCAACTCTTAGGGCTGGTGTTATTCAACTCTTAGGGCTGGTGTTATTCAACTCTTAGGGCTGGTGTTATTCAACTCTTAGGGCTGGTGTTATTCAACTCTTAGGGCTGGTGTTATTCAACTCTTAGGGCTGGTGTTATTCAACTCTTAGGGAAACCAGCTTTTACAACCACTGAGTAAAAATATATAATACACTCTTGATTAAGAAACACAAAACCTGATCAACAGAACACGTACATTCAGAAGGCTTCCTGTTTCTCCTCCAGATCCATCATTCTCAATTTTCCTAAGTAAAACAGAGGATAATTTTTGAGATTTAACTAAGTGCTAAAACAATGTTTATTAAACAGTGTTCTGCGGAGGCAAACGAGCCATGCTAAACTCCCATCTGATCTATAGGCTTCTTGTGAAATCCCTCTCGGGGAAAAGCCTCATGGATAAACATCAGTAATAAACAGCTAAGTACTTCTAATTGGATTATAATGATGACAGAACTACGTCAATTTTGCATTTAGAATGTCGTGGTCGCACATTCAGATTCATAGTTGCAAGGACGATTCGCAAAATGTGTAATTTTCATTTCGCAAGCCTTTATCTTTAATTTAATCTTTATCTTGACTAAAAGACAACAGTCGCAAACTTGTAACTTGACATTTGAATACTTTCAATAAATTTGTAATTGACTTTAATTGAATAACTCTTTCAAGAGTTATTGCAAGTCCATTTAAGAGTATGAATATTCTGCTGTGAATCAAAAACACTTGCAGATTTTTGAATATGCGCTGGCTCAGTTCTGTCACTTCCTACATTTGCAGTAAGAGATTTGCAAGTAAAATCTTGATTTGCGCTCTGGGGGGCAGGACCTTTTACTCCTGACCAATCAGTTCCCTCTACCAAAACCACAGCCGCCAAACCATTGGCTTGATTGTTCCATCAATCAAATATCAGGAAGTACAGTAGCGATCCACATGAGCAAGAGAGGATGAGGTAAAGAACATAGCAAAATATAGATTTAGTTAATAGTTTCTGAAACCTAGCGAATGTTATCTACACTGCAATGATGGTGGAAATGAGCTAGCAACCTTTTCCCAGCAGTTTCAATGTAGCTAAAGTTAATGGCATTTATATAAACTATAAATCAGATGGTTAACTAGTAAACATATTTGTTTTAGCTGGGACAGGAAGACTGTATTCACATTATAAACTACTTAAGGTTGTTTCGTGTGAAATGATTTTGAATGTTAGTCATCATACAACATGGGGATCATGCTGGGAAACACAAAACACACATGACCTGAAAGCATGACATATTTCCTGTCATTATTATCTCATGTTCATCTGCTATGGACATTATTCAGAGTGCGTTTAGATGGAGCAAGAACTCTGTATTCCACTTAGATTAAAGAAAAAAACACATTTAGTTTTTAGAACATGAAAAACGTTCTCCATGTCACAGTTGCTTTCTTTCCACAAAGTCAATTTTTTTAACGATAACAGATATATTACTAAAGGTTGTTTAATGTGAAATGATTCGGGATGTTCATTATCTGGTCAAATGGGGATCAAGTCACAGAGCAACGGTGGAATCAGAAAAAAAACATAAATGGCCGACCTAATGTATTCCATTCTTACAGTCATAAGGTTCTCATGTTATCAGTGTTTTACCTGGAACAGCAACTATGAATTCCAATGTGTTCATCATTGGATTAAACCAACAAATACTTATTTAATGCTTTTCAATCTTATTTGTATTTCAGGAAAAATAATAATAATTTCTATAAGTATAATAATGACAACAGTAATGACGATAATGATAATGCCGATAATTATAATAATAATTGTAATGATAATAATGACAATTGGAACATTCAACATTGTCTCGGTAAGCAACTCCAGTGCATATTTGGCCTTGTGTTTTAGGTTATTGTCCTGCTGAAAGGTGGATTTGTCTCCCAGTGTCTGTTGGGAAAAAAGACTGAACCAGGATTTTGCCTGTGCTTAGCTCTATTCCGTTTCTTTTTTATCCTGAAAAACTCCCCAGTCCTTAACGATTCCAAAGCATACCCTTAACATGATGCAGCCACCACCACGCTTGACAATATGAAGACTGGTACTCAGGGATGTGTTGTGTTGGATTTGGCCCAAACACTTTGTATTCAGGACATAAAGTTTGTTTCTTTGCCACATTTGTAGCAGTTTTACTTTAGTGCTTTATTGCAAACAAGATGAATATTTGTATTCTGTAAAAGCTTCCTTCTTTTCACTCTGTCGTTTATGTTAGTATTGTGGAGCAACTACAATAACTTGATCCATCCTCAGTTTTCTCCTGTCACAGCCATTAAACTCTGTAACTGTTTTAAAGTCACCAGTGGCCTCATGGTGAAATCCCTGAGTGGTTTCCTTTTTCTCTGGCAACTGAGTTAGGAAGGACGCCTGTATCTTTGTAGTGACTGGGTGTATTGATACACCATCCAAAGTGTAATTAATAACTGCACCATGCTCAAATGGATAATTAATTCCTCTTTTTTTGTTTACCTTTAAGAGGCAATGAAAAAACCTCACTGGTCTTTGTGGTTGAATCTGTGTTTGAAATTCACTGCTGGACTGAGATGAGGGACCTTACAGATAATTGTATGTGTGGAGGTACAGAGATGAGGGAACGTACAGATAATTGTATGTGTTGGGTACAGAGATGAGGGACCGTACAGATAATTGTATGTGTGGGGGTACAGAGATGAGGGACCTGACAGATAATTGTATGTGTTGGGTACAGAGATGAGGGACCTGACAGATAATTGTATGTGTGGAGGTACAGAGATTACAGATAATTGTATGTGTTGGGTACAGAGATGAGGGACCGTACAGATAATTGTATGTGTGGAGGTACAGAGATGAGGGACCGTACAGATAATTGTATGTGTGGGGGTACAGAGATGAGGGACCGTACAGATAATTGTATGTGGGGTACAGAGATGAGGGACCGTACAGATAATTGTATGTGTGGAGGTACAGAGATGAGGGACCGTACAGATAATTGTATGTGTGGGGGTACAGAGATGAGGGACCGTACAGATAATTGTATGTGTGGAGGTACAGAGATGAGGGGACAGATAATTGTATGTGTGGGGTACAGAGATGAGGGACCGTACAGATAATTGTATGTGTGGGGTACAGAGATGAGGGACCTTACAGATAATTGTATGTGTGGGGGTACAGAGATGAGGGACCTGACAGATAATTGTATGTGTTGGGGTACAGAGATGAGGGACCGTACAGATAATTGTATGTGTGGGGTACAGAGATGAGGGACCGTACAGATAATTGTATGTGTGGGGTACAGAGATGAGGGACCGTACAGATAATTGTATGTGTTGGGTACAGAGATGAGGGACCTTATAGATAATTGTATGTGTGGGGGTACAGAGATGAGGGACCGTACAGATAATTGTATGTGTGGGGTACAGAGATGAGGGACCGTACAGATAATTGTATGTGTTGGGTACAGAGATGAGGGACCTTATAGATAATTGTATGTGTTGGGTACAGAGATGAGGGACCGTACAGATAATTGTATGTGTTGGGTACAGAGATGAGGGACCTTACAGATAATTGTATGTGTTGGGTACAGAGATGGGGTACAGAGATGAGGGACCGTACAGATAATTGTATGTGTTGGGGTACAGAGATGTGTATGGTGGGGTACAGAGATGAGGGACCGTACAGATAATTGTATGTGTTGGGGTACAGAGATGAGGGACCTTACAGATAATTGTATGTGTTGGGTACAGAGATGAGGGACCTTACAGATAATTGTATGTGTTGGGTACAGAGATGAGGGACCTTACAGATAATTGTATGTGTTGGGTACAGAGATGAGGGATAATAATTGTATGTGTGGGGTACAGAGATGAGGGACCGTACAGATAATTGTATGTGTGGGGTACAGAGATGAGGGACCGTACAGATAATTGTATGTGTGGGGATACAGAGATGAGGTCATAAAAAAATCCTGTTAAACACTATTATTGCACACATAGTGAATCCATACAACTTATTACGTGACTTATTAAGCACATTTTTACTCCTGAACTTATTCAGGCTTGCCATAACAAAGGGGTTGAATACTTGACGCAAGACATTTTAGCTTTTCATTTTTAATTCCTTTGTAAACATTTCTACAAACATAATTCCACTTTGACATTATTATTATGTGTAGGCCAGTGACAAAAAAATAGGGAAAAAGTCAACGAGTATGAATACTTTCTGAAGGCACTCACTACACTGTGACGAGACTCTGGCTCTGGTGTTATCACCACCTAGTGGTGCACCCATGCTACTGCACATCAGGTCTCCAACATATTTTATATTGTATTTTTGATTTAACCTTTATTAACTAGGCAAGTCAGTTAAGAACAAATTCATATTTTACAATGACGGCCTATCCAGGCCAAACCCTGCCCTAACCCAGGCCCACGCTGGACCAAATATGCACGGCCCTATAGGACTTCTGATCATGGCCGGTTGTGATACAGCCCGGGATCGAACCAGGGTCTGTAGTGATGCCTCTAGCCCCTACCCTATTCCGTTTATAGGTTGAAGTCTGCATGAGAGATATGTCTAATATCATTAAGGACACCTCTTTCCACGACAGACTCTTTCTCTCTGGGTTTTTGTTTTAGATTCCGTCTCTCACAGTTGAAGTGTATCTATGATAAAAAATTACAGACCTCTACATGCTTTGTAAGTAGGAAAACCTGCAAAATCGGCAGTGTATCAAATACTTGTTCTCCCCACTGTAGTAATCGATATACAGTATCTTCCAACAGGATTCACTAGAAACCAAAAAGAACCAGAACAAACTGAACAATTTGGGAATGCATTTGTCCAATAGAAACTCTTGTTTTCTTTAAAAATGGTTGTATCAGTAGTCACGTCCCTCCCATGTCTTCTGGCCCCGGGTCACACACACACACATACACACTGTGACGTGGTAAGGTTGGACCCAAGTGTAGAGAAGAGACCAGAGGAAGAATCAGTGGATACACATAATATATAACTGAGAAACGCAGGATCACAGTACACTTGAAAAAACAACAAACACTAAGTCTCGAAAACTCACTCAGGAAATGACCGCACAAGGTTAACAATTCAAGCTTCTGCGAAGGACCACAGAAAACACACCTCTTTTAACAGGGACACAATCATGAAATAATAAGACACACCTGAGTCCAATAAAAGTCTCTAGGGCGGTCTCTGCCGCCCTCTGGTGCTAGGAGGAACCATGACAGTACCCCCCTTCCAGGAGTGGCTCCAGCCGCGAAGCCATGACGACCACCACCACGTAGTTGTTTGAAGTCTCTAACAAGACCCAGGATGTACTGGGCAGGCACCCACACACGCTACTCGGGACTGTAGCCCTCCCAGCCCACCAGGTACTGCAGGGTCCCTCGGACCCTACAAGACTCCAACAGACGCCGGATCGCGTAGGCCGGGCGGCCATCCACAAGTCGAGGGAGCGGAGGAGCAGGTGTGGGGGGAGGGAATGGACTGGTCCTTATCAGCTTGAGACAGGAGACATGAAAGGACAGACCCTCATGGACCTGGGTAGCTGGAGATGATAGGTGACCGGGTTGATGCGACTCAGGATCTTGAATGGTCCTATGTAGCAAGGAGCGAGCTTCCGCGAGTCCATCTTTCAGGGAAGATCACGGGTGGACAGCCACAACCGTTGACCCGGTCGGCAGACCCGAAGAGGTCTTCTGTGCCGGTTTGCCTGATGTTGGTGTCGGGCAGAGGAGCGGAGCAAAGAGGATCACACTCTGATCCAGGTGCGGCAACATCGTCGAATGAACGTATCAGCTGCTTCTGCCTCTTGTTCTGCCTCTGATGGCGAACCCGAACTGACACTCAAACGGTGAACTTGTCCAGTGGACAAGTTTAGCAGTGTGTTATGACCATACTCCGCCCAGATGAGGAACTTCTCCAGCTCCTGCTTGACCCGCTCAGTTTGCCCATTCGACTGAGGGTGGAACCCCGAGGAGACTCACCGATGCCCCCAACAGGGAACAGAAGGCCTTCCAATGCCGTGCGACGAACTGGGGCCCATGATCTGTGACAATGTCCTGGGGAGGTCCGTTTAGTCGAAATACATGGATAATCATGAGATCAGCGGTCTCCTTCGCTGAAGGCAACTTGGTTAATGCAATGAAATTTGCTGCCTTGGAGAACCGATCGACGACCACCAGGACAATGGTACGCCCTTGGGATGGGTGTAACCCTGTGATAAAGTCTACAGACAGATGAGACCAAGGCCAGCTGGGGATGGGCAGAGGTTGGAGCAACCCGGCCAGTCGCTGACGCGAAGACCTGCTTTGGGCACAGATGGAACAGGCCGCAAAAAAAGGATCTCACATCCTCCATCATGTTGGGCCACCAGAATTTCCGCCTCAGGAACTCCAGTGTCCGATTAACCCCTGGATTTAGAGTTCATTTAGAGGAGCGTCCCCATTGTAGACCTCGGGGCTGATCGCGGAACATAAATTCTGTTAGTGGGTCCCCCTCCGGGGTTCTGAGGTGTCTGAGGTTGTCGGACTGCGGTTTCAATACTCCATATCAAAAGGGGCGTGAGCTGGGGATGATGGGGGATGATGGGGGGGGGGATGATGGGGGATGATGGGGGATAATGGGGGATGATGGGGGATGATGGGGGGATGATGGGGGATGATGGGGGGGATAATGGGGGGATGATGGGGGATAATGGGGGGATGATGGGGGATAATGGGGGGATGATGGGGGGATGATGGGGGATGATGGGGGATAATGGGGGATGATGGGGGGATAATGGGGGATGATGGGGGGGATAATGGGGGATGATGGGGGGGATAATGGGGGATAATTGGGGATGATGGGGGATAATGGGGGGGGATGATGGGGGATAATGGGGGATAATGCGGGGATGATGGGGGATAATGCGGGGATGATGGGGGGATAATGGGGGATGATGGGGGATGATGGGGGGGATGATGGGGGGATAATGGGGGATGATGGGGGATGATGGGGGGATGATGGGCTCGGGGTCCCTCTCCTCGTTAGAGACATCGTGTTGGCGAGACAGGGCGTCTGCTTTCTGATTCTTGGATCCCGGGCAATAGGCTAGTGTGAAATCGAACCTGTTAAAAAACAGAGCCTGGCGAGCGTCCAACCTCTTGGCTTCTTGAATGGAGACCAAGTTCTTATGGTCCATCCAGATCACGAAAAGGATGAGGTGCCCCCTCCAACCAGTGTCTACACCCCTCAAGGGCCCACTTAACTGCCAAGAGCTCCCGGTTGCTTACATCATAGTTGTGTTCCGCTGTCGAGAACCGCTTGGAGAGAAAGGCACATGGGTGCAGTTTGTTGTCCTCCTCATCCTGCTGTGAAAGGACCGCTCCAATGTCCGAGGCATCCACCTCCACCACAAAGGGACAACTTGGATCTGGATGAAAGAGGATGGTTCCAGAGGTGAAACGTCCCATGGGCTCCATGAATGCCCCGTCAGCCTCGGAGTCCAACAAAAACAGGTCTGGGACTTGAGGGTCAGTGAGAGGCGCTGCCACCGCACCCAAGTAGCGTATAAAACGCCTGTAAAAATGGACAAACATGAGGATCCGCTGGATCTGCTTGAGTGAGGTGGGACTGGGCCAGTCGGCAACCACCTCAATCTTTACATGGTCCATTTGAATGCCTTTGGTAGAGATAATGTGACCCAGGAAGGAGACCTGGAACTCACACTTGGCGGATGTGCAGTATGTGTTCCGGAAGATCCAAGATGTCGGCAAGGTAACAAAGACGAACCGATTCAACATATCCCTCAGTGTCAATGACCAATGCTTGAAAGACTGCCAGTGAGTTCGATAATCCGAAAGGCATGACTAAATACTCATAGTGGCCACTAGGGGTGTTAAAGGCAGTATTACACTCATCTCCCTCTCTCTATTCTCACCAGATTTTAAGCATTGCGGAGGTCCAGTTTGGTGAAATGCAGAGGACATCAGGGGTAGGGGGGAAATGATTATTGATTGTAATCTGGTTCAGCCCTCTGTAGTCGATGCAGGCCTCCATGCTTCTTACCCACGAAGAAGAAGCCTCCACCAGCAGGCGATGTAGAGGGGCAAATGAAAAACGTCTCCAGCAACTCCCGGATGTAATTGTCCATGACTGCTGCTTCAGGGGTCGAGAGGGAGTACAGATGACCCCGGGGAAGGGAGTTCTATGGCACAGTCGTAAGGACAATGAGGAGGAAGGGTGAAGGCCTCCTGGAGGTTGAAGAATTCAGGAAGGAGAGCGGAAATAATCAGGCCCACCTGAGTCCAATAAAATTATCTGCCGCCCTCTGGTGGAGGAACCATGAAAGTACCCCGCCTTCCAGGAGGAACCATGACAGTACCCCCTCTTTCAGGAGGAACCATGACAGTACCCCCCTTCCAGGAGGAACCATGACAGTACCCCCCCTTCCAGGAGGAACCATGACAGTACCCACCCTTCCAGGAAGAGCCATGACAGTACCCACCCTTCCAGGAGGAACCATGACAGTACCCCCCGTTCCAGGAGGAACCATGACAGTACCCCCCTTCCAGGAGGAACCATGCCAGTACCCCCCTTCCAGGAGAAACAATGACAGTACCCCCCCTTCCAGGAGGAACCATGACAGTACCCCCCCTTCCAGAAGGAACCATGACAGTACCCCCCGTTCCAGGAGGAACCATGACAGTATCCCCCCTTCCAGGAGGAACCATGACGGTACCCCCCTTCCAGGAGGAACCATGACAGTACCCCCCCCTTCCAGGAGGAACCATGACAGTACCCCCCTTCCAGGGGTGAACCATCTCAACAGGATACATTACTACAGTATGTTCTATAGAGGTGAACCATCCCAACAGGATACATTACTACATTACTACAGTATGTTCTATAGAGGTGAACCATCCCAACAGGATACATTACTACAGTATGTTCTATAGAGGTGAACCATCCCAACAGGATACATTACTACATTACTACAGTATGTTCTATAGAGGTGAACCATCCCAACAGGATACATTACTACAGTATGTTCTATAGAGCTGAACCATCCCAACAGGACACATTACTACATTACTACAGTATGTTCTATAGAGGTGAACCATCCCAACAGGACACATTACTACATTACTACAGTATGTTCTATAGAGGTGAACCATCCCAACAGGATACATTACTACATTACTACAGTATGTTCTATAGAGGTGAACCATCCCAACAGGATACATTACTACATTACTACAGTATGTTCTATAGAGGTGAACCATCCCAACAGGATACATTACTACATTACTACAGTATGTTCTATAGAGGTGAACCATCCCAACAGGATACATTACTACATTACTACAGTATGTTCTATAGAGGTGAACCATCCCCAGGATACAGTATGTTCTATAGAGGTGACAGGATACATTACTACATTACTACAGTATGTTCTATAGAGGTGAACCATCCCAACAGGATACATTACTACAGTATGTTCTATAGAGGTGAACCATCCCAACAGGATACATTACTACAGTATGTTCTATAGAGGTGAACCATCCCAACAGGATACATTACTACATTACTACAGTATGTTCTATAGAGGTGAACCATCCCAACAGGATACATTACTACATTACTACAGTATGTTCAGGTGAACCATCCCCACAGGATACATTACTACAGTATGTTCTATAGAGGTGAACCATCCCAACAGGCTACATTACTACATTACTACAGTATGTTCTATAGAGGTGAACCATCCCAACAGGATACATTACTACAGGATGTTCTATAGAGGTGAACCATCCCAACAGGATACATTACTACAGTATGTTCTATAGAGGTGAACCATCCCAACAGGATACATTACTACAGTATGTTCAGGTGAACCATCCCAACTACAGGATACATTACTACAGTATGTTCTATAGAGGTGAACCATCCCAACAGGACACATTACTACATTACTACAGTATGTTCTATAGAGGTGAACCATCCCAACAGGATACATTACTACATTACTACAGTATGTTCTATAGAGGTGAACCATCCCAACAGGCTACATTACTACATTACTACAGTATGTTCTATAGAGGTGAACCATCCCAACAGGATACATTACTACATTACTACAGTATGTTCTATAGAGGTGAACCATCCCAACAGGACTACATTACTACAGTATGTTCTATAGAGGTGAACCATCCCAACAGGACACATTACTACATTATACAGTATGTTCTATAGAGGTGAACCATCCCAACAGGATACATTACTACAGTATGTTCTATAGAGGTGAACCATCCCAACAGGACACATTACTACATTACTACAGTATGTTCTATAGAGGTGAACCATCCCAACAGGATACATTACTACATTACTACAGTATGTTCTATAGAGGTGAACCATCCCAACAGGATACATTACTACAGTATGTTCTATAGAGGTGAACCATCCCAACAGGATACATTACTACAGTATGTTCTATAGAGGTGAACCATCCCAACAGGATACATTACTACATTACTACAGTATGTTCTATAGAGGTGAACCATCCCAACAGGATACATTACTACATTACTACAGTATGTTCTATAGAGGTGAACCATCCCAACAGGATACATTACTACAGTATGTTCTATAGAGGTGAACCATCCCAACAGGATACTACATTACTACAGTATGTTCTATAGAGGTGAACCATCCCAACAGGATACATTACTACAGTATGTTCTATAGAGGTGAACCATCCCAACAGGATACATTACTACATTACTACAGTATGTTCTATAGAGGTGAACCATCCCAACAGGATACATTACTACAGTATGTTCTATAGAGGTGAACCATCCCAACAGGATACATTACTACATTACTACAGTATGTTCTATAGAGGTGAACCATCCCAACAGGATACATTACTACAGTATGTTCTATAGAGGTGAACCATCCCCACAGGATACATTACTACAGTATGTTCTATAGAGGTGAACCATCCCAACAGGATACATTACTACATTACTACAGTATGTTCTATAGAGGTGAACCATCCCAACAGGATACATTACTACAGTATGTTCTATAGAGGTGAACCATCCCAACAGGATACATTACTACATTACTACAGTATGTTCTATAGAGGTGAACCATCCCCACAGGATACATTACTACAGTATGTTCTATAGAGGTGAACCATCCCAACAGGATACATTACTACATTACTACAGTATGTTCTATAGAGGTGAACCATCCCAACAGGATACATTACTACAGTATGTTCTATAGAGGTGAACCATCCCAACAGGATACATTACTACAGTATGTTCTATAGAGGTGAACCATCCCAACAGGATACATTACTACATTACTACAGTATGTTCTATAGAGGTGAACCATCCCAACAGGACACATTACTACAGTATGTTCTATAGAGGTGAACCATCCCAACAGGACACATTACTACATTACTACAGTATGTTCTATAGAGGTGAACCATCCCAACAGGACATATTACTACATTACTACAGTATGTTCTATAGAGGTGAACCATCCCAACAGGACACATTACTACATTACTACAGTATGTTCTATAGAGGTGAACCATCCCAACAGGACACATTACTACATTACTACAGTATGTTCTATAGAGGTGAACCATCCCAACAGGATACATTACTACAGTATGTTCTATAGAGGTGAACCATCCCAACAGGACACATTACTACATTACTACAGTATGTTCTATAGAGGTGTACCATCCCAACAGGATACATTACTACAGTATGTTCTATAGAGGTGAACCATCCCAACAGGATACATTACTACATTACTACAGTATGTTCTATAGAGGTGAACCATCCCAACAGGATACATTACTACAGTATGTTCTATAGAGGTGAACCATCCCCACAGGATACATTACTACATTATGTTCTATAGAGGTGAACCATCCCAACAGGATACATTACTACATTACTACAGTATGTTCTATAGAGGTGAACCATCCCAACAGGACACATTACTACATTACTACAGTATGTTCTATAGAGGTGAACCATCCCAACAGGATACATTACTACATTACTACAGTATGTTCTATAGAGGTGAACCATCCCAACAGGATACATTACTACATTACTACAGTATGTTCTATAGAGGTGAACCATCCCAACAGGATACATTACTACAGTATGTTCTATAGAGGTGAACCATCCCAACAGGATACATTACTACAGTATGTTCTATAGAGGTGAACCATCCCAACAGGACACATTACTACATTACTACAGTATGTTCTATAGAGGTGAACCATCCCAACAGGATACATTACTACATTACTACAGTATGTTCTATAGAGGTGAACCATCCCAACAGGATACATTACTACATTACTACAGTATGTTCTATAGAGGTGAACCATCCCAACAGGACACATTACTACATTACTACAGTATGTTCTATAGAGGTGAACCATCCCAACAGGATACATTACTACATTACTACAGTATGTTCTATAGAGGTGAACCATCCCAACAGGATACATTACTACATTACTACAGTATGTTCTATAGAGGTGAACCATCCCAACAGGATACATTACTACATTACTACAGTATGTTCTATAGAGGTGAACCATCCCAACAGGACACATTACTACATTACTACAGTATGTTCTATAGAGGTGAACCATCCCAACAGGATACATTACTACAGTATGTTCTATAGAGGTGAACCATCCCAACAGGACACATTACTACATTACTACAGTATGTTCTATAGAGGTGTACCATCCCAACAGGATACATTACTACAGTATGTTCTATAGAGGTGAACCATCCCAACAGGATACATTACTACATTACTACAGTATGTTCTATAGAGGTGAACCATCCCAACAGGATACATTACTACAGTATGTTCTATAGAGGTGAACCATCCCCACAGGATACATTACTACAGTATGTTCTATAGAGGTGAACCATCCCAACAGGACACATTACTACATTACTACAGTATGTTCTATAGAGGTGAACCATCCCAACAGGATACATTACTACATTACTACAGTATGTTCTATAGAGGTGAACCATCCCAACAGGACACATTACTACATTACTACAGTATGTTCTATAGAGGTGAACCATCCCAACAGGATACATTACTACATTACTACAGTATGTTCTATAGAGGTGAACCATCCCAACAGGATACATTACTACATTACTACAGTATGTTCTATAGAGGTGAACCATCCCAACAGGATACATTACTACATTACTACAGTATGTTCTATAGAGGTGAACCATCCCAACCCATTAACAGTAGGAGGTGAACCATTACTACATTACTACAGTATGTTCTATAGAGGTGAACCATCCCAACAGGATACATTACTACAGTATGTTCTATAGAGGTGAACCATCCCAACAGGACACATTTCTACATTACTACAGTATGTTCTATAGAGGTGAACCATCCCAACAGGATACATTACTACAGTATGTTCTATAGAGGTGAACCATCCCAACAGGATACATTACTACAGTATGTTCTATAGAGGTGAACCATCCCAACAGGATACATTACTACATTACTACAGTATGTTCTATAGAGGTGAACCATCCCAACAGGATACATTACTACATTACTACAGTATGTTCTATAGAGGTGAACCATCCCAACAGGATACATTACTACAGTATGTTCTATAGAGGTGAACCATCCCAACAGGATACATTACTACAGTATGTTCTATAGAGGTGAACCATCCCAACAGGATACATTACTACATTACTACAGTATGTTCTATAGAGGTGAACCATCCCAACAGGATACATTACTACAGTATGTTCTATAGAGGTGAACCATCCCCACAGGATACATTACTACAGTATGTTCTATAGAGGTGAACCATCCCAACAGGATACATTACTACATTATGTTCTATAGAGGTGAACCATCCCAACAGGATACATTACTACATTACTACAGTATGTTCTATAGAGGTGAACCATCCCCACAGGATACATTACTACATTATGTTCTATAGAGGTGAACCATCCCAACAGGATACATTACTACATTACTACAGTATGTTCTATAGAGGTGAACCATCCCAACAGGATACATTACTACAGTATGTTCTATAGAGGTGAACCATCCCAACAGGATACATTACTACATTACTACAGTATGTTCTATAGAGGTGAACCATCCCAACAGGATACATTACTACAGTATGTTCTATAGAGGTGAACCATCCCAACAGGATACATTACTACAGTATGTTCTATAGAGGTGAACCATCCCAACAGGATACATTACTACATTACTACAGTATGTTCTATAGAGGTGAACCATCCCAACAGGATACATTACTACATTACTACAGTATGTTCTATAGAGGTGAACCATCCCAACAGGATACATTACTACAGTATGTTCTATAGAGGTGAACCATCCCAACAGGATACATTACTACATTACTACAGTATGTTCTATAGAGGTGAACCATCCCAACAGGATACATTACTACAGTATGTTCTATAGAGGTGAACCATCCCAACAGGACACATTACTACAGTATGTTCTATAGAGGTGAACCATCCCAACAGGATACATTACTACAGTATGTTCTATAGAGGTGAACCATCCCAACAGGATACATTACTACATTACTACAGTATGTTCTATAGAGGTGAACCATCCCAACAGGATACATTACTACATTACTACAGTATGTTCTATAGAGGTGAACCATCCCCACAGGATACATTACTACATTATGTTCTATAGAGGTGAACCATCCCAACAGGATACATTACTACAGTATGTTCTATAGAGGTGAACCATCCCAACAGGACACATTACTACATTACTACAGTATGTTCTATAGAGGTGAACCATCCCAACAGGACACATTACTACATTACTACAGTATGTTCTATAGAGGTGAACCATCCCAACAGGACATATTACTACATTACTACAGTATGTTCTATAGAGGTGAACCATCCCAACAGGACACATTACTACATTACTACAGTATGTTCTATAGAGGTGAACCATCCCAACAGGACACATTACTACATTACTACAGTATGTTCTATAGAGGTGAACCATCCCAACAGGATACATTACTACATTACTACAGTATGTTCTATAGAGGTGAACCATCCCCACAGGATACATTACTACAGTATGTTCTATAGAGGTGAACCATCCCAACAGGATACATTACTACAGTATGTTCTATAGAGGTGAACCATCCCCACAGGATACATTACTACAGTATGTTCTATAGAGGTGAACCATCCCAACAGGATACATTACTACAGTATGTTCTATAGAGGTGAACCATCCCAACAGGACACATTACTACATTACTACAGTATGTTCTATAGAGGTGTACCATCCCAACAGGATACATTACTACAGTATGTTCTATAGAGGTGAACCATCCCAACAGGATACATTACTACATTACTACAGTATGTTCTATAGAGGTGAACCATCCCAACAGGATACATTACTACAGTATGTTCTATAGAGGTGAACCATCCCAACAGGACACATTACTACAGTATGTTCTATAGAGGTGAACCATCCCAACAGGATACATTACTACAGTATGTTCTATAGAGGTGAACCATCCCAACAGGATACATTACTACATTACTACAGTATGTTCTATAGAGGTGAACCATCCCAACAGGATACATTACTACATTACTACAGTATGTTCTATAGAGGTGAACCATCCCAACAGGATACATTACTACAGTATGTTCTATAGAGGTGAACCATCCCAACAGGATACATTACTACATTACTACAGTATGTTCTATAGAGGTGAACCATCCCAACAGGATACATTACTACAGTATGTTCTATAGAGGTGAACCATCCCAACAGGATACATTACTACATTACTACAGTATGTTCTATAGAGGTGAACCATCCCAACAGGATACATTACTACAGTATGTTCTATAGAGGTGAACCATCCCAACAGGATACATTACTACATTACTACAGTATGTTCTATAGAGGTGAACCATCCCAACAGGATACATTACTACATTACTACAGTATGTTCTATAGAGGTGAACCATCCCAACAGGATACATTACTACAGTATGTTCTATAGAGGTGAACCATCCCAACAGGATACATTACTACAGTATGTTCTATAGAGGTGAACCATCCCAACAGGATACATTACTACATTACTACAGTATGTTCTACAGAGGTGAACCATCCCAACAGGATACATTACTACAGTATGTTCTATAGAGGTGAACCATCCCCACAGGATACATTACTACAGTATGTTCTATAGAGGTGAACCATCCCAACAGGATACATTACTACATTACTACAGTATGTTCTATAGAGGTGAACCATCCCAACAGGATACATTACTACATTACTACAGTATGTTCTATAGAGGTGAACCATCCCCACAGGATACATTACTACATTATGTTCTATAGAGGTGAACCATCCCAACAGGATACATTACTACATTACTACAGTATGTTCTATAGAGGTGAACCATCCCAACAGGATACATTACTACAGTATGTTCTATAGAGGTGAACCATCCCAACAGGATACATTACTACAGTATGTTCTATAGAGGTGAACCATCCCAACAGGATACATTACTACATTACTACAGTATGTTCTATAGAGGTGAACCATCCCAACAGGATACATTACTACAGTATGTTCTATAGAGGTGAACCATCCCAACAGGATACATTACTACATTACTACAGTATGTTCTATAGAGGTGAACCATCCCAACAGGATACATTACTACATTACTACAGTATGTTCTATAGAGGTGAACCATCCCAACAGGATACATTACTACAGTATGTTCTATAGAGGTGAACCATCCCAACAGGATACATTACTACATTACTACAGTATGTTCTATAGAGGTGAACCATCCCAACAGGATACATTACTACAGTATGTTCTATAGAGGTGAACCATCCCAACAGGACACATTACTACAGTATGTTCTATAGAGGTGAACCATCCCAACAGGATACATTACTACAGTATGTTCTATAGAGGTGAACCATCCCAACAGGATACATTACTACATTACTACAGTATGTTCTATAGAGGTGAACCATCCCAACAGGATACATTACTACATTACTACAGTATGTTCTATAGAGGTGAACCATCCCCACAGGATACATTACTACATTATGTTCTATAGAGGTGAACCATCCCAACAGGATACATTACTACAGTATGTTCTATAGAGGTGAACCATCCCAACAGGACACATTACTACATTACTACAGTATGTTCTATAGAGGTGAACCATCCCAACAGGACACATTACTACATTACTACAGTATGTTCTATAGAGGTGAACCATCCCAACAGGACATATTACTACATTACTACAGTATGTTCTATAGAGGTGAACCATCCCAACAGGATACATTACTACATTACTACAGTATGTTCTATAGAGGTGAACCATCCCAACAGGACACATTACTACATTACTACAGTATGTTCTATAGAGGTGAACCATCCCAACAGGACACATTACTACATTACTACAGTATGTTCTATAGAGGTGAACTATCCCAACAGGATACATTACTACATTACTACAGTATGTTCTATAGAGGTGAACCATCCCCACAGGATACATTACTACAGTATGTTCTATAGAGGTGAACCATCCCAACAGGATACATTACTACAGTATGTTCTATAGAGGTGAACCATCCCCACAGGATACATTACTACAGTATGTTCTATAGAGGTGAACCATCCCAACAGGATACATTACTACAGTATGTTCTATAGAGGTGAACCATCCCAACAGGACACATTACTACATTACTACAGTATGTTCTATAGAGGTGTACCATCCCAACAGGATACATTACTACAGTATGTTCTATAGAGGTGAACCATCCCAACAGGATACATTACTACATTACTACAGTATGTTCTATAGAGGTGAACCATCCCAACAGGATACATTACTACAGTATGTTCTATAGAGGTGAACCATCCCAACAGGACACATTACTACATTACTACAGTATGTTCTATAGAGGTGAACCATCCCAACAGGATACATTACTACAGTATGTTCTATAGAGGTGAACCATCCCAACAGGATACATTACTACATTACTACAGTATGTTCTATAGAGGTGAACCATCCCAACAGGATACATTACTACATTACTACAGTATGTTCTATAGAGGTGAACCATCCCAACAGGATACATTACTACAGTATGTTCTATAGAGGTGAACCATCCCAACAGGATACATTACTACATTACTACAGTATGTTCTATAGAGGTGAACCATCCCAACAGGATACATTACTACAGTATGTTCTATAGAGGTGAACCATCCCAACAGGATACATTACTACATTACTACAGTATGTTCTATAGAGGTGAACCATCCCAACAGGATACATTACTACATAACTACAGTATGTTCTATAGAGGTGAACCATCCCAACAGGATACATTACTACAGTATGTTCTATAGAGGTGAACCATCCCAACAGGATACATTACTACATTACTACAGTATGTTCTATAGAGGTGAACCATCCCAACAGGATACATTACTACAGTATGTTCTATAGAGGTGAACCATCCCAACAGGATACATTACTACAGTATGTTCTATAGAGGTGAACCATCCCAACAGGATACATTACTACATTACTACAGTATGTTCTATAGAGGTGAACCATCCCAACAGGATACATTACTACATTACTACAGTATGTTCTATAGAGGTGAACCATCCCCACAGGATACATTACTACATTATGTTCTATAGAGGTGAACCATCCCAACAGGATACATTACTACATTACTACAGTATGTTCTATAGAGGTGAACCATCCCAACAGGATACATTACTACAGTATGTTCTATAGAGGTGAACCATCCCAACAGGATACATTACTACAGTATGTTCTATAGAGGTGAACCATCCCAACAGGATACATTACTACATTACTACAGTATGTTCTATAGAGGTGAACCATCCCAACAGGATACATTACTACAGTATGTTCTATAGAGGTGAACCATCCCAACAGGATACATTACTACATTACTACAGTATGTTCTATAGAGGTGAACCATCCCAACAGGATACATTACTACATTACTACAGTATGTTCTATAGAGGTGAACCATCCCAACAGGATACTTACATTACTACAGTATGTTCTATAGAGGTGAACCATCCCAACAGGATACATTACTACATTACTACAGTATGTTCTATAGAGGTGAACCATCCCAACAGGACACATTACTACAGTATGTTCTATAGAGGTGAACCATCCCAACAGGATACATTACTACAGTATGTTCTATAGAGGTGAACCATCCCAACAGGATACATTACTACATTACTACAGTATGTTCTATAGAGGTGAACCATCCCAACAGGATACATTACTACATTACTACAGTATGTTCTATAGAGGTGAACCATCCCACAGGATACATTACTACATTATGTTCTATAGAGGTGAACCATCCCAACAGGATACATTACTACAGTATGTTCTATAGAGGTGAACCATCCCAACAGGACACATTACTACATTACTACAGTATGTTCTATAGAGGTGAACCATCCCAACAGGACACATTACTACATTACTACAGTATGTTCTATAGAGGTGAACCATCCCAACAGGACATATTACTACATTACTACAGTATGTTCTATAGAGGTGAACCATCCCAACAGGACACATTACTACATTACTACAGTATGTTCTATAGAGGTGAACCATCCCAACAGGACACATTACTACATTACTACAGTATGTTCTATAGAGGTGAACCATCCCAACAGGATACATTACTACATTACTACAGTATGTTCTATAGAGGTGAACCATCCCCACAGGATACATTACTACAGTATGTTCTATAGAGGTGAACCATCCCAACAGGATACATTACTACAGTATGTTCTATAGAGGTGAACCATCCCAACAGGACACATTACTACATTACTACAGTATGTTCTATAGAGGTGTACCATCCCAACAGGATACATTACTACAGTATGTTCTATAGAGGTGAACCATCCCAACAGGATACATTACTACATTACTACAGTATGTTCTATAGAGGTGAACCATCCCAACAGGATACATTACTACAGTATGTTCTATAGAGGTGAACCATCCCAACAGGATACATTACTACATTACTACAGTATGTTCTATAGAGGTGAACCATCCCAACAGGATACATTACTACAGTATGTTCTATAGAGGTGAACCATCCCAACAGGATACATTACTACAGTATGTTCTATAGAGGTGAACCATCCCAACAGGATACATTACTACATTACTACAGTATGTTCTATAGAGGTGAACCATCCCAACAGGATACATTACTACATTACTACAGTATGTTCTATAGAGGTGAACCATCCCAACAGGATACATTACTACAGTATGTTCTATAGAGGTGAACCATCCCAACAGGATACATTACTACATTACTACAGTATGTTCTATAGAGGTGAACCATCCCAACAGGATACATTACTACAGTATGTTCTATAGAGGTGAACCATCCCAACAGGACACATTACTACAGTATGTTCTATAGAGGTGAACCATCCCAACAGGATACATTACTACAGTATGTTCTATAGAGGTGAACCATCCCAACAGGATACATTACTACATTACTACAGTATGTTCTATAGAGGTGAACCATCCCAACAGGATACATTACTACATTACTACAGTATGTTCTATAGAGGTGAACCATCCCCACAGGATACATTACTACATTATGTTCTATAGAGGTGAACCATCCCAACAGGATACATTACTACAGTATGTTCTATAGAGGTGAACCATCCCAACAGGACACATTACTACATTACTACAGTATGTTCTATAGAGGTGAACCATCCCAACAGGACACATTACTACATTACTACAGTATGTTCTATAGAGGTGAACCATCCCAACAGGACATATTACTACATTACTACAGTATGTTCTATAGAGGTGAACCATCCCAACAGGACACATTACTACATTACTACAGTATGTTCTATAGAGGTGAACCATCCCAACAGGACACATTACTACATTACTACAGTATGTTCTATAGAGGTGAACCATCCCAACAGGATACATTACTACATTACTACAGTATGTTCTATAGAGGTGAACCATCCCCACAGGATACATTACTACAGTATGTTCTATAGAGGTGAACCATCCCAACAGGATACATTACTACAGTATGTTCTATAGAGGTGAACCATCCCCACAGGATACATTACTACAGTATGTTCTATAGAGGTGAACCATCCCAACAGGATACATTACTACAGTATGTTCTATAGAGGTGAACCATCCCAACAGGACACATTACTACATTACTACAGTATGTTCTATAGAGGTGTACCATCCCAACAGGATACATTACTACAGTATGTTCTATAGAGGTGAACCATCCCAACAGGATACATTACTACATTACTACAGTATGTTCTATAGAGGTGAACCATCCCAACAGGATACATTACTACAGTATGTTCTATAGAGGTGAACCATCCCAACAGGACACATTACTACAGTATGTTCTATAGAGGTGAACCATCCCAACAGGATACATTACTACAGTATGTTCTATAGAGGTGAACCATCCCAACAGGATACATTACTACATTACTACAGTATGTTCTATAGAGGTGAACCATCCCAACAGGATACATTACTACATTACTACAGTATGTTCTATAGAGGTGAACCATCCCAACAGGATACATTACTACAGTATGTTCTATAGAGGTGAACCATCCCAACAGGATACATTACTACATTACTACAGTATGTTCTATAGAGGTGAACCATCCCAACAGGATACATTACTACAGTATGTTCTATAGAGGTGAACCATCCCAACAGGATACATTACTACATTACTACAGTATGTTCTATAGAGGTGAACCATCCCAACAGGATACATTACTACAGTATGTTCTATAGAGGTGAACCATCCCAACAGGATACATTACTACATTACTACAGTATGTTCTATAGAGGTGAACCATCCCAACAGGATACATTACTACATTACTACAGTATGTTCTATAGAGGTGAACCATCCCAACAGGATACATTACTACAGTATGTTCTATAGAGGTGAACCATCCCAACAGGATACATTACTACAGTATGTTCTATAGAGGTGAACCATCCCAACAGGATACATTACTACATTACTACAGTATGTTCTACAGAGGTGAACCATCCCAACAGGATACATTACTACAGTATGTTCTATAGAGGTGAACCATCCCCACAGGATACATTACTACAGTATGTTCTATAGAGGTGAACCATCCCAACAGGATACATTACTACATTACTACAGTATGTTCTATAGAGGTGAACCATCCCAACAGGATACATTACTACATTACTACAGTATGTTCTATAGAGGTGAACCATCCCCACAGGATACATTACTACATTATGTTCTATAGAGGTGAACCATCCCAACAGGATACATTACTACATTACTACAGTATGTTCTATAGAGGTGAACCATCCCAACAGGATACATTACTACAGTATGTTCTATAGAGGTGAACCATCCCAACAGGATACATTACTACAGTATGTTCTATAGAGGTGAACCATCCCAACAGGATACATTACTACATTACTACAGTATGTTCTATAGAGGTGAACCATCCCAACAGGATACATTACTACAGTATGTTCTATAGAGGTGAACCATCCCAACAGGATACATTACTACATTACTACAGTATGTTCTATAGAGGTGAACCATCCCAACAGGATACATTACTACATTACTACAGTATGTTCTATAGAGGTGAACCATCCCAACAGGATACATTACTACAGTATGTTCTATAGAGGTGAACCATCCCAACAGGATACATTACTACATTACTACAGTATGTTCTATAGAGGTGAACCATCCCAACAGGATACATTACTACAGTATGTTCTATAGAGGTGAACCATCCCAACAGGACACATTACTACAGTATGTTCTATAGAGGTGAACCATCCCAACAGGATACATTACTACAGTATGTTCTATAGAGGTGAACCATCCCAACAGGATACATTACTACATTACTACAGTATGTTCTATAGAGGTGAACCATCCCAACAGGATACATTACTACATTACTACAGTATGTTCTATAGAGGTGAACCATCCCCACAGGATACATTACTACATTATGTTCTATAGAGGTGAACCATCCCAACAGGATACATTACTACAGTATGTTCTATAGAGGTGAACCATCCCAACAGGACACATTACTACATTACTACAGTATGTTCTATAGAGGTGAACCATCCCAACAGGACACATTACTACATTACTACAGTATGTTCTATAGAGGTGAACCATCCCAACAGGACATATTACTACATTACTACAGTATGTTCTATAGAGGTGAACCATCCCAACAGGACACATTACTACATTACTACAGTATGTTCTATAGAGGTGAACCATCCCAACAGGACACATTACTACATTACTACAGTATGTTCTATAGAGGTGAACTATCCCAACAGGATACATTACTACATTACTACAGTATGTTCTATAGAGGTGAACCATCCCCACAGGATACATTACTACAGTATGTTCTATAGAGGTGAACCATCCCAACAGGATACATTACTACAGTATGTTCTATAGAGGTGAACCATCCCCACAGGATACATTACTACAGTATGTTCTATAGAGGTGAACCATCCCAACAGGATACATTACTACAGTATGTTCTATAGAGGTGAACCATCCCAACAGGACACATTACTACATTACTACAGTATGTTCTATAGAGGTGTACCATCCCAACAGGATACATTACTACAGTATGTTCTATAGAGGTGAACCATCCCAACAGGATACATTACTACATTACTACAGTATGTTCTATAGAGGTGAACCATCCCAACAGGATACATTACTACAGTATGTTCTATAGAGGTGAACCATCCCAACAGGACACATTACTACATTACTACAGTATGTTCTATAGAGGTGAACCATCCCAACAGGATACATTACTACAGTATGTTCTATAGAGGTGAACCATCCCAACAGGATACATTACTACATTACTACAGTATGTTCTATAGAGGTGAACCATCCCAACAGGATACATTACTACATTACTACAGTATGTTCTATAGAGGTGAACCATCCCAACAGGATACATTACTACAGTATGTTCTATAGAGGTGAACCATCCCAACAGGATACATTACTACATTACTACAGTATGTTCTATAGAGGTGAACCATCCCAACAGGATACATTACTACAGTATGTTCTATAGAGGTGAACCATCCCAACAGGATACATTACTACATTACTACAGTATGTTCTATAGAGGTGAACCATCCCAACAGGATACATTACTACATAACTACAGTATGTTCTATAGAGGTGAACCATCCCAACAGGATACATTACTACAGTATGTTCTATAGAGGTGAACCATCCCAACAGGATACATTACTACATTACTACAGTATGTTCTATAGAGGTGAACCATCCCAACAGGATACATTACTACAGTATGTTCTATAGAGGTGAACCATCCCAACAGGATACATTACTACAGTATGTTCTATAGAGGTGAACCATCCCAACAGGATACATTACTACATTACTACAGTATGTTCTATAGAGGTGAACCATCCCAACAGGATACATTACTACATTACTACAGTATGTTCTATAGAGGTGAACCATCCCCACAGGATACATTACTACATTATGTTCTATAGAGGTGAACCATCCCAACAGGATACATTACTACATTACTACAGTATGTTCTATAGAGGTGAACCATCCCAACAGGATACATTACTACAGTATGTTCTATAGAGGTGAACCATCCCAACAGGATACATTACTACAGTATGTTCTATAGAGGTGAACCATCCCAACAGGATACATTACTACATTACTACAGTATGTTCTATAGAGGTGAACCATCCCAACAGGATACATTACTACAGTATGTTCTATAGAGGTGAACCATCCCAACAGGATACATTACTACATTACTACAGTATGTTCTATAGAGGTGAACCATCCCAACAGGATACATTACTACATTACTACAGTATGTTCTATAGAGGTGAACCATCCCAACAGGATACATTACTACAGTATGTTCTATAGAGGTGAACCATCCCAACAGGATACATTACTACATTACTACAGTATGTTCTATAGAGGTGAACCATCCCAACAGGATACATTACTACAGTATGTTCTATAGAGGTGAACCATCCCAACAGGACACATTACTACATTACTACAGTATGTTCTATAGAGGTGAACCATCCCAACAGGATACATTACTACATTACTACAGTATGTTCTATAGAGGTGAACCATCCCCACAGGATACATTACTACAGTATGTTCTATAGAGGTGAACCATCCCAACAGGATACATTACTACAGTATGTTCTATAGAGGTGAACCATCCCCACAGGATACATTACTACAGTATGTTCTATAGAGGTGAACCATCCCAACAGGATACATTACTACAGTATGTTCTATAGAGGTGAACCATCCCAACAGGACACATTACTACATTACTACAGTATGTTCTATAGAGGTGTACCATCCCAACAGGATACATTACTACAGTATGTTCTATAGAGGTGAACCATCCCAACAGGATACATTACTACATTACTACAGTATGTTCTATAGAGGTGAACCATCCCAACAGGATACATTACTACAGTATGTTCTATAGAGGTGAACCATCCCAACAGGACACATTACTACATTACTACAGTATGTTCTATAGAGGTGAACCATCCCAACAGGATACATTACTACAGTATGTTCTATAGAGGTGAACCATCCCAACAGGATACATTACTACATTACTACAGTATGTTCTATAGAGGTGAACCATCCCAACAGGATACATTACTACATTACTACAGTATGTTCTATAGAGGTGAACCATCCCAACAGGATACATTACTACAGTATGTTCTATAGAGGTGAACCATCCCAACAGGATACATTACTACATTACTACAGTATGTTCTATAGAGGTGAACCATCCCAACAGGATACATTACTACAGTATGTTCTATAGAGGTGAACCATCCCAACAGGATACATTACTACATTACTACAGTATGTTCTATAGAGGTGAACCATCCCAACAGGATACATTACTACATAACTACAGTATGTTCTATAGAGGTGAACCATCCCAACAGGATACATTACTACAGTATGTTCTATAGAGGTGAACCATCCCAACAGGATACATTACTACATTACTACAGTATGTTCTATAGAGGTGAACCATCCCAACAGGATACATTACTACAGTATGTTCTATAGAGGTGAACCATCCCAACAGGATACATTACTACAGTATGTTCTATAGAGGTGAACCATCCCAACAGGATACATTACTACAGTATGTTCTATAGAGGTGAACCATCCCAACAGGACACATTACTACATTACTACAGTATGTTCTATAGAGGTGAACCATCCCAACAGGATACATTACTACAGTATGTTCTATAGAGGTGAACCATCCCAACAGGATACATTACTACATTACTACAGTATGTTCTATAGAGGTGAACCATCCCAACAGGACACATTACTACATTACTACAGTATGTTCTATAGAGGTGAACCATCCCAACAGGATACATTACTACAGTATGTTCTATAGAGGTGAACCATCCCAACAGGATACATTACTACAGTATGTTCTATAGAGGTGAACCATCCCAACAGGATACATTACTACATTACTACAGTATGTTCTATAGAGGTGAACCATCCCAACAGGATACATTACTACAGTATGTTCTATAGAGGTGAACCATCCCAACAGGATACATTACTACAGTATGTTCTATAGAGGTGAACCATCCCAACAGGATACATTACTACATTACTACAGTATGTTCTATAGAGGTGAACCATCCCAACAGGATACATTACTACAGTATGTTCTATAGAGGTGAACCATCCCAACAGGATACATTACTACATTACTACAGTATGTTCTATAGAGGTGAACCATCCCAACAGGATACATTACTACATTACTACAGTATGTTCTATAGAGGTGAACCATCCCAACAGGATACATTACTACAGTATGTTCTATAGAGGTGAACCATCCCAACAGGATACATTACTACATTACTACAGTATGTTCTATAGAGGTGAACCATCCCAACAGGATACATTACTACAGTATGTTCTATAGAGGTGAACCATCCCAACAGGACACATTACTACAGTATGTTCTATAGAGGTGAACCATCCCAACAGGATACATTACTACAGTATGTTCTATAGAGGTGAACCATCCCAACAGGATACATTACTACATTACTACAGTATGTTCTATAGAGGTGAACCATCCCAACAGGATACATTACTACATTACTACAGTATGTTCTATAGAGGTGAACCATCCCCACAGGATACATTACTACATTATGTTCTATAGAGGTGAACCATCCCAACAGGATACATTACTACAGTATGTTCTATAGAGGTGAACCATCCCAACAGGACACATTACTACATTACTACAGTATGTTCTATAGAGGTGAACCATCCCAACAGGACACATTACTACATTACTACAGTATGTTCTATAGAGGTGAACCATCCCAACAGGACATATTACTACATTACTACAGTATGTTCTATAGAGGTGAACCATCCCAACAGGACACATTACTACATTACTACAGTATGTTCTATAGAGGTGAACCATCCCAACAGGACACATTACTACATTACTACAGTATGTTCTATAGAGGTGAACCATCCCAACAGGATACATTACTACATTACTACAGTATGTTCTATAGAGGTGAACCATCCCCACAGGATACATTACTACAGTATGTTCTATAGAGGTGAACCATCCCAACAGGATACATTACTACAGTATGTTCTATAGAGGTGAACCATCCCCACAGGATACATTACTACAGTATGTTCTATAGAGGTGAACCATCCCAACAGGATACATTACTACAGTATGTTCTATAGAGGTGAACCATCCCAACAGGACACATTACTACATTACTACAGTATGTTCTATAGAGGTGTACCATCCCATCCCACAGGATACATTACTACAGTATGTTCTATAGAGGTGAACCATCCCAACAGGATACATTACTACATTACTACAGTATGTTCTATAGAGGTGAACCATCCCAACAGGATACATTACTACAGTATGTTCTATAGAGGTGAACCATCCCAACAGGATACATTACTACATTACTACAGTATGTTCTATAGAGGTGAACCATCCCAACAGGATACATTACTACATTACTACAGTATGTTCTATAGAGGTGAACCATCCCAACAGGATACATTACTACAGTATGTTCTATAGAGGTGAACCATCCCAACAGGATACATTACTACATTACTACAGTATGTTCTATAGAGGTGAACCATCCCAACAGGATACATTACTACAGTATGTTCTATAGAGGTGAACCATCCCAACAGGATACATTACTACATTACTACAGTATGTTCTATAGAGGTGAACCATCCCAACAGGATACATTACTACATAACTACAGTATGTTCTATAGAGGTGAACCATCCCAACAGGATACATTACTACAGTATGTTCTATAGAGGTGAACCATCCCAACAGGATACATTACTACATTACTACAGTATGTTCTATAGAGGTGAACCATCCCAACAGGATACATTACTACAGTATGTTCTATAGAGGTGAACCATCCCAACAGGATACATTACTACAGTATGTTCTATAGAGGTGAACCATCCCAACAGGATACATTACTACAGTATGTTCTATAGAGGTGAACCATCCCAACAGGACACATTACTACATTACTACAGTATGTTCTATAGAGGTGAACCATCCCAACAGGATACATTACTACAGTATGTTCTATAGAGGTGAACCATCCCAACAGGATACATTACTACATTACTACAGTATGTTCTATAGAGGTGAACCATCCCAACAGGACACATTACTACATTACTACAGTATGTTCTATAGAGGTGAACCATCCCAACAGGATACATTACTACAGTATGTTCTATAGAGGTGAACCATCCCAACAGGATACATTACTACAGTATGTTCTATAGAGGTGAACCATCCCAACAGGACACATTACTACATTACTACAGTATGTTCTATAGAGGTGAACCATCCCAACAGGACATATTACTACATTACTACAGTATGTTCTATAGAGGTGAACCATCCCAACAGGACACATTACTACATTACTACAGTATGTTCTATAGAGGTGAACCATACCAACAGGATACATTACTACATTACTACAGTATGTTCTATAGAGGTGAACCATCCCAACAGGATACATTACTACAGTATGTTCTATAGAGGTGAACCATCCCAACAGGATACATTACTACAGTATGTTCTATAGAGGTGAACCATCCCAACAGGATACATTACTACATTACTACAGTATGTTCTATAGAGGTGAACCATCCCAACAGGACACATTACTACATTACTACAGTATGTTCTATAGAGGTGAACCATCCCAACAGGATACATTACTACAGTATGTTCTATAGAGGTGAACCATCCCAACAGGATACATTACTACATTACTACAGTATGTTCTATAGAGGTGAACCATCCCAACAGGACACATTACTACATTACTACAGTATGTTCTATAGAGGTGAACCATCCCAACAGGATACATTACTACAGTATGTTCTATAGAGGTGAACCATCCCAACAGGATACATTACTACAGTATGTTCTATAGAGGTGAACCATCCCAACAGGACACATTACTACATTACTACAGTATGTTCTATAGAGGTGAACCATCCCAACAGGACATATTACTACATTACTACAGTATGTTCTATAGAGGTGAACCATCCCAACAGGACACATTACTACATTACTACAGTATGTTCTATAGAGGTGAACCATACCAACAGGATACATTACTACATTACTACAGTATGTTCTATAGAGGTGAACCATCCCAACAGGATACATTACTACAGTATGTTCTATAGAGGTGAACCATCCCAACAGGATACATTACTACATTACTACAGTATGTTCTATAGAGGTGAACCATCCCAACAGGATACATTACTACAGTATGTTCTATAGAGGTGAACCATCCCAACAGGATACATTACTACATTACTACAGTATGTTCTATAGAGGTGAACCATCCCAACAGGATACATTACTACATTACTACAGTATGTTCTATAGAGGTGAACCATCCCAACAGGATACATTACTACATTATGTTCTATAGAGGTGAACCATCCCAACAGGATACATTACTACAGTATGTTCTATAGAGGTGAACCATCCCAACAGGATACATTACTACATTATGTTCTATAGAGGTGAACCATCCCAACAGGATACATTACTACAGTATGTTCTATAGAGGTGAACCATCCCAACAGGATACATTACTACATTACTACAGTATGTTCTATAGAGGTGAACCATCCCAACAGGATACATTACTACAGTATGTTCTATAGAGGTGAACCATCCCAACAGGATACATTACTACATTACTACAGTATGTTCTATAGAGGTGAACCATCCCAACAGGATACATTACTACATTACTACAGTATGTTCTATAGAGGTGAACCATCCCAACAGGATACATTACTACAGTATGTTCTATAGAGGTGAACCATCCCAACAGGATACATTACTACAGTATGTTCTATAGAGGTGAACCATCCCAACAGGACACATTACTACATTACTACAGTATGTTCTATAGAGGTGAACCATCCCCACAGGATACATTACTACAGTATGTTCTATAGAGGTGAACCATCCCCACAGGATACATTACTACATTATGTTCTATAGAGGTGAACCATCCCAACAGGATACATTACTACATTACTACAGTATGTTCTATAGAGGTGAACCATCCCAACAGGATACATTACTACAGTATGTTCTATAGAGGTGAACCATCCCAACAGGATACATTACTACATTACTACAGTATGTTCTATAGAGGTGAACCATCCCAACAGGATACATTACTACATTACTACAGTATGTTCTATAGAGGTGAACCATCCCAACAGGATACATTACTACATTACTACAGTATGTTCTATAGAGGTGAACCATCCCCACAGGATACATTACTACAGTATGTTCTATAGAGGTGAACCATCCCAACAGGACACATTACTACATTACTACAGTATGTTCTATAGAGGTGAACCATCCCAACAGGACACATTACTACATTACTACAGTATGTTCTATAGAGGTGAACCATCCCCACAGGATACATTACTACAGTATGTTCTATAGAGGTGAACCATCCCAACAGGACACATTACTACATTACTACAGTATGTTCTATAGAGGTGAACCATCCCCACAGGATACATTACTACAGTATGTTCTATAGAGGTGAACCATCCCCACAGGATACATTACTACATTATGTTCTATAGAGGTGAACCATCCCAACAGGATACATTACTACATTACTACAGTATGTTCTATAGAGGTGAACCATCCCAACAGGATACATTACTACAGTATGTTCTATAGAGGTGAACCATCCCAACAGGATACATTACTACATTACTACAGTATGTTCTATAGAGGTGAACCATCCCAACAGGATACATTACTACATTACTACAGTATGTTCTATAGAGGTGAACCATCCCAACAGGATACATTACTACATTACTACAGTATGTTCTATAGAGGTGAACCATCCCACAGGATACATTACTACAGTATGTTCTATAGAGGTGAACCATCCCAACAGGACACATTACTACATTACTACAGTATGTTCTATAGAGGTGAACCATCCCAACAGGACACATTACTACATTACTACAGTATGTTCTATAGAGGTGAACCATCCCAACAGGATACATTACTACATTACTACAGTATGTTCTATAGAGGTGAACCATCCCAACAGGATACATTACTACATTACTACAGTATGTTCTATAGAGGTGAACCATCCCAACAGGATACATTACTACAGTATGTTCTATAGAGGTGAACCATCCCAACAGGATACATTACTACAGTATGTTCTATAGAGGTGAACCATCCCAACAGGATACATTACTACATTACTACAGTATGTTCTATAGAGGTGAACCATCCCAACAGGACACATTACTACATTACTACAGTATGTTCTATAGAGGTGAACCATCCCAACAGGATACATTACTACATTACTACAGTATGTTCTATAGAGGTGAACCATCCCAACAGGATACATTACTACAGTATGTTCTATAGAGGTGAACCATCCCAACAGGATACATTACTACAGTATGTTCTATAGAGGTGAACCATCCCAACAGGATACATTACTACAGTATGTTCTATAGAGGTGAACCATCCCAACAGGATACATTACTACATTACTACAGTATGTTCTATAGAGGTGAACCATCCCAACAGGACACATTACTACATTACTACAGTATGTTCTATAGAGGTGAACCATCCCAACAGGATACATTACTACAGTATGTTCTATAGAGGTGAACCATCCCAACAGGATACATTACTACATTACTACAGTATGTTCTATAGAGGTGAACCATCCCAACAGGATACATTACTACAGTATGTTCTATAGAGGTGAACCATCCCAACAGGACACATTACTACATTACTACAGTATGTTCTATAGAGGTGAACCATCCCAACAGGATACATTACTACATTACTACAGTATGTTCTATAGAGGTGAACCATCCCAACAGGATACATTACTACATTACTACAGTATGTTCTATAGAGGTGAACCATCCCAACAGGATACATTACTACATTATGTTCTATAGAGGTGAACCATCCCAACAGGATACATTACTACATTACTACAGTATGTTCTATAGAGGTGAACCATCCCAACAGGACACATTACTACATTACTACAGTATGTTCTATAGAGGTGAACCATCCCAACAGGATACATTACTACAGTATGTTCTATAGAGGTGAACCATCCCAACAGGATACATTACTACAGTATGTTCTATAGAGGTGAACCATCCCAACAAGATATATTACTACATTACTACAGTATGTTCTATAGAGGTGAACCATCCCAACAGGATACATTACTACATTACTACAGTATGTTCTATAGAGGTGAACCATCTCAACAGGACACATTACTACAGTATGTTCTATAGAGGTGAACCATCCCAACAGGATACATTACTACATTACTACAGTATGTTCTATAGAGGTGAACCATCCCAACAGGACACATTACTACATTACTACAGTATGTTCTATAGAGGTGAACCATCTCAACAGGACACATTACTACAGTATGTTCTATAGAGGTGAACCATCCCAACAGGATACATTACTACATTACTACAGTATGTTCTATAGAGGTGAACCATCCCAACAGGATACATTACTACATTACTACAGTATGTTCTATAGAGGTGAACCATCCCAACAGGATACATTACTACAATATGTTCTATAGAGGTGAACCATCCCAACAGGATACATTACTACAGTATGTTCTATAGAGGTGAACCATCCCAACAGGATATATTACTACATTACTACAGTATGTTCTATAGAGGTGAACCATCCCAACAGGATACATTACTACATTACTACAGTATGTTCTATAGAGGTGAACCATCTCAACAGGACACATTACTACAGTATGTTCTATAGAGGTGAACCATCCCAACAGGATACATTACTACATTACTACAGTATGTTCTATAGAGGTGAACCATCCCAACAGGACACATTACTACATTACTACAGTATGTTCTATAGAGGTGAACCATCTCAACAGGACACATTACTACAGTATGTTCTATAGAGGTGAACCATCCCAACAGGATACATTACTACATTACTACAGTATGTTCTATAGAGGTGAACCATCCCAACAGGATACATTACTACATTACTACAGTATGTTCTATAGAGGTGAACCATCCCAACAGGATACATTACTACAGTATGTTCTATAGAGGTGAACCATCCCAACAGGATACATTACTACAGTATGTTCTATAGAGGTGAACCATCTCAACAGGATATATTACTACATTACTACAGTATGTTCTATAGAGGTGAACCATCCCAACAGGACATATTACTACATTACTACAGTATGTTCTATAGAGGTGAACCATCCCAACAGGACACATTACTACATTACTACAGTATGTTCTATAGAGGTGAACCATACCAACAGGATACATTACTACATTACTACAGTATGTTCTATAGAGGTGAACCATCCCAACAGGATACATTACTACAGTATGTTCTATAGAGGTGAACCATCCCAACAGGATACATTACTACAGTATGTTCTATAGAGGTGAACCATCCCAACAGGATACATTACTACATTACTACAGTATGTTCTATAGAGGTGAACCATCCCAACAGGATACATTACTACAGTATGTTCTATAGAGGTGAACCATCCCAACAGGATACATTACTACATTACTACAGTATGTTCTATAGAGGTGAACCATCCCAACAGGATACATTACTACATTACTACAGTATGTTCTATAGAGGTGAAACATCCCAACAGGATACATTACTACATTATGTTCTATAGAGGTGAACCATCCCAACAGGATACATTACTACAGTATGTTCTATAGAGGTGAACCATCCCAACAGGATACATTACTACATTATGTTCTATAGAGGTGAACCATCCCAACAGGATACATTACTACAGTATGTTCTATAGAGGTGAACCATCCCAACAGGATACATTACTACATTACTACAGTATGTTCTATAGAGGTGAACCATCCCAACAGGATACATTACTACAGTATGTTCTATAGAGGTGAACCATCCCAACAGGATACATTACTACATTACTACAGTATGTTCTATAGAGGTGAACCATCCCAACAGGATACATTACTACATTACTACAGTATGTTCTATAGAGGTGAACCATCCCAACAGGATACATTACTACAGTATGTTCTATAGAGGTGAACCATCCCAACAGGATACATTACTACAGTATGTTCTATAGAGGTGAACCATCCCAACAGGACACATTACTACATTACTACAGTATGTTCTATAGAGGTGAACCATCCCCACAGGATACATTACTACAGTATGTTCTATAGAGGTGAACCATCCCCACAGGATACATTACTACATTATGTTCTATAGAGGTGAACCATCCCAACAGGATACATTACTACATTACTACAGTATGTTCTATAGAGGTGAACCATCCCAACAGGATACATTACTACAGTATGTTCTATAGAGGTGAACCATCCCAACAGGATACATTACTACATTACTACAGTATGTTCTATAGAGGTGAACCATCCCAACAGGATACATTACTACATTACTACAGTATGTTCTATAGAGGTGAACCATCCCAACAGGATACATTACTACATTACTACAGTATGTTCTATAGAGGTGAACCATCCCCACAGGATACATTACTACAGTATGTTCTATAGAGGTGAACCATCCCAACAGGACACATTACTACATTACTACAGTATGTTCTATAGAGGTGAACCATCCCAACAGGACACATTACTACATTACTACAGTATGTTCTATAGAGGTGAACCATCCCAACAGGATACATTACTACATTACTACAGTATGTTCTATAGAGGTGAACCATCCCAACAGGATACATTACTACATTACTACAGTATGTTCTATAGAGGTGAACCATCCCAACAGGATACATTACTACATTACTACAGTATGTTCTATAGAGGTGAACCATCCCAACAGGATACATTACTACAGTATGTTCTATAGAGGTGAACCATCCCAACAGGATACATTACTACAGTATGTTCTATAGAGGTGAACCATCCCAACAGGATACATTACTACATTACTACAGTATGTTCTATAGAGGTGAACCATCCCAACAGGACACATTACTACATTACTACAGTATGTTCTATAGAGGTGAACCATCCCAACAGGATACATTACTACATTACTACAGTATGTTCTATAGAGGTGAACCATCCCAACAGGATACATTACTACAGTATGTTCTATAGAGGTGAACCATCCCAACAGGATACATTACTACATTACTACAGTATGTTCTATAGAGGTGAACCATCCCAACAGGACACATTACTACATTACTACAGTATGTTCTATAGAGGTGAACCATCCCAACAGGATACATTACTACAGTATGTTCTATAGAGGTGAACCATCCCAACAGGATACATTACTACATTACTACAGTATGTTCTATAGAGGTGAACCATCCCAACAGGATACATTACTACAGTATGTTCTATAGAGGTGAACCATCCCAACAGGATACATTACTACAGTATGTTCTATAGAGGTGAACCATCCCAACAGGATATATTACTACATTACTACAGTATGTTCTATAGAGGTGAACCATCCCAACAGGATACATTACTACATTACTACAGTATGTTCTATAGAGGTGAACCATCCCAACAGGACACATTTACTACAGTATGTTCTATAGAGGTGAACCATCCCAACAGGATACATTACTACATTACTACAGTATGTTCTATAGAGGTGAACCATCCCAACAGGACACATTACTACAGTATGTTCTATAGAGGTGAACCATCCCAACAGGATACATTACTACATTACTACAGTATGTTCTATAGAGGTGAACCATCCCAACAGGATACATTACTACATTACTACAGTATGTTCTATAGAGGTGAACCATCCCAACAGGATACATTACTACAGTATGTTCTATAGAGGTGAACCATCCCAACAGGATACATTACTACATTATGTTCTATAGAGGTGAACCATCCCAACAGGATATATTACTACATTACTACAGTATGTTCTATAGAGGTGAACCATCCCAACAGGATACATTACTACATTACTACAGTATGTTCTATAGAGGTGAACCATCTCAACAGGACACATTACTACAGTATGTTCTATAGAGGTGAACCATCCCAACAGGATACATTACTACATTACTACAGTATGTTCTATAGAGGTGAACCATCCCAACAGGACACATTACTACATTACTACAGTATGTTCTATAGAGGTGAACCATCTCAACAGGACACATTACTACAGTATGTTCTATAGAGGTGAACCATCCCAACAGGATACATTACTACATTACTACAGTATGTTCTATAGAGGTGAACCATCCCAACAGGATACATTACTACATTACTACAGTATGTTCTATAGAGGTGAACCATCCCAACAGGATACATTACTACAGTATGTTCTATAGAGGTGAACCATCCCAACAGGACACATTACTACAGTATGTTCTATAGAGGTGAACCATCCCAACAGGATACATTACTACAGTATGTTCTATAGAGGTGAACCATCCCAACAGGATACATTACTACAGTATGTTCTATAGAGGTGAACCATCCCAACAGGATACATTACTACAGTATGTTCTATAGAGGTGAACCATCCCAACAGGATACATTACTACATTACTACAGTATGTTCTATAGAGGTGAACCATCCCAACAGGATACATTACTACAGTATGTTCTATAGAGGTGAACCATCCCAACAGGACACATTACTACAGTATGTTCTATAGAGGTGAACCATCCCAACAGGATACATTACTACAGTATGTAGTGTATTGTGTAATATGTACTCTGTGAGGGAAGACAGACAGTACAACAGGTATACCAGTGTATCCATTTAATAGGTTGGACATACAAAAATAAACCACGACAAAGCAATACATGTACTGTATTCATGTACAAATAAAGCCTGAAAGAGTTCCGTTGTTCTCATTATCTGATACACTGCTATCAAACATTATCTGATACACTGCTATCAAACAGTACATTAACAAACCTTACGGAAAAAATGTTTTTAATAAATGACGTTTTATATCAAAATCGAATCGATGGCATGACGGTTTTTCAACATGGGATGATAATTCATAATAATTATAATCATGTATGTGACGTCTTGACTGATGACATATATGTAACGTGTGTAACGTATGTAACGTCTTGACTGATGACATGTATGTAACGTGTGTAACGTATGTAACGTCTTGACTGATGACATATATGTAACGTGTGTAACGTATGTGACGTCTTGACTGATGACGACCGTGATGACAGAGTGAAAAAAACAAAACAAACAAAACATGATTTAACTGAAGGCACGACATAAACAACGTAGTGGAACTAACTTGCTAAGTATTTTATTCACAGGCTGACAAAAAATATCAAAAAACAAAACTCTTATGAATTGTACAAGTATAAAATAGCGAACAACATGAATAAATTACATTACGGACACGGAGAACCCTTCACAAGGTGCTACTAAAATAATCTGGAACCGTCTGGAACCGGCATCAGAACATAAAACAAGAGATCGGTCCTTGAAACTCAGTTTTTAAATATTTTTGTGGGGGTTTTTTCTCAAAGCGTCCTCAATCATAATAAGTTAGCTGTGTGTATGTAGTAATGTAGCTGTGTGTACGTAGTAATGTAGCTGTGTGTATGTAGTAATGTAGCTGTGTGTATGTAGTAATGTAGCTGTGTGTATCTAGTAATGTAGCTGTGTGTATGTAGTAATGTAGCTGTGTGTATGTAGTAATGTAGCTGTGTGTATCTGGTAATGTAGCTGTGTGTATGTAGTAATGTAATGTAGCTGTGTGTATGTAGTAATGTAATGTAGCTGTGTGTATGTGGTAATGTAGCTGTGTGTATGTAGTAATGTAATGTAGCTGTGTGTATGTAGTAATGTAATGTAGCTGTGTGTATGTAGTAATGTAATGTAGCTGTGTGTATGTGGTAATGTAATGTAGCTGTGTGTATGTAGTAATGTAGCTGTGTGTATGTAGTAATGTAGCTGTGTGTATGTAGTAATGTAGCTGTGTGTACGTAGTAATGTAGCTGTGTGTATGTAGTAATGTAGCTGTGTGTATGTAGTAATGTAGCTGTGTGTATGTAGTAATGTAGCTGTGTGTACGTAGTAATGTAGCTGTGTGTATCTAGTAATGTAATGTAGCTGTGTGTATGTAGTAATGTAGCTGTGTGTATCTAGTAATGTAGCTGTGTGTATGTAGTAATGTAGCTGTGTGTATGTAGTAATGTAGCTGTGTGAATGTAGTAATGTAGCTGTGTGTATGTAGTAATGTAGCTGTGTGTATGTAGTAATGTAGCTGTGTGTATGTAGTAATGTAGCTGTGTGTATGTAGTAATGTAGCTGTGTGTACGTAGTAATGTAGCTGTGTGTATGTAGTAATGTAGCTGTGTGTATGTAGTAATGTAGCTGTGTGTATGTAGTAATGTAGCTGTGTGTATGTAGTAATGTAATGTAGCTGTGTGTATGTAGTAATGTAGCTGTGTGTATGTAGTAATGTAGCTGTGTGTATCTGGTAATGTAGCTATGTGTATCTAGTAATGTAGCTGTGTGTATGTAGTAATGTAGCTGTGTGTATGTAGTAATGTAGCTGTGTGTATGTAGTCATGTAGCTGTGTGTATGTAGTCATGTAGCTGTGTGTACGTAGTAATGTAGCTGTGTGTATGTAGTAATGTAGCTGTGTGTACGTAGTAATGTAGCTGTGTGTACGTAGTAATGTAGCAGTGTGTATGTAGTAATGTAATGTAGCTGTGTGTATCTAGTAATGTAGCTGTGTGTACGTAGTAATGTAGCTGTGTGTATGTAGTAATGTAGCTGTGTGTATCTAGTAATGTAGCTGTGTGTATCTGGTAATGTAGCTATGTGTATCTAGTAATGTAGCTGTGTGTATGTAGTAATGTAGCTGTGTGTATGTAGTAATGTAGCTGTGTGTATAGTAATGTAGCTGTGTGTATGTAGTAATGTAGCTGTGTGTATGTAGTAATGTAGCTGTGTGTACGTAGTAATGTAGCTGTGTGTATGTAGTAATGTAGCTGTGTGTATGTAGTAATGTAGCTGTGTGTATGTAGTAATGTAGCTGTGTGTATGTAGTAATGTAGCTGTGTGTATGTAGTAATGTAGCTGTGTGTACGTAGTAATGTAATGTAGCTGTGTGTATGTAGTAATGTAGCTGTGTGTATGTAGTAATGTAGCTGTGTGTATGTAGTAATGTAGCTGTGTGTATGTAGTAATGTAATGTAGCTGTGTGTATGTAGTAATGTAGCTGTGTGTACGTAGTAATGTAATGTAGCTGTGTGTATGTAGTAATGTAGCTGTGTGTATGTAGTAATGTAGCTGTGTGTATGTAGTAATGTAGCTGTGTGTACGTAGTAATGTAATGTAGCTGTGTGTATGTAGTAATGTAGCTGTGTGTATGTAGTAATGTAGCTGTGTGTATGTAGTAATGTAGCTGTGTGTATGTAGTAATGTAATGTAGCTGTGTGTATGTAGTAATGTAGCTGTGTGTATGTAGTAATGTAATGTAGCTGTGTGTATGTAGTAATGTAGCTGTGTGTATGTGGTAATGTAGCTGTGTGTATGTAGTAATGTAGCTGTGTGTATGTAGTAATGTAGCTGTGTGTATGTAGTAATGTAGCTGTGTGTATCTGGTAATGTAGCTGTGTGTATGTAGTAATGTAGCTATGTGTATGTAGTAATGTAGCTGTGTGTATGTAGTAATGTAGCTGTGTGTATGTAGTAATGTAGCTGTGTGAATGTAGTAATGTAGCTGTGTGTATGTAGTAATGTAGCTGTGTGTATGTAGTAATGTAATGTAGCTGTGTGTATGTAGTAATGTAGCTGTGTGTACGTAGTAATGTAGCTGTGTGTATGTAGTAATGTAGCTGTGTGAATGTAGTAATGTAATGTAGCTGTGTGTATGTAGTAATGTAGCTGTGTGTATGTAGTAATGTAATGTAGCTGTGTGTATGTAGTAATGTAGCTGTGTGTACGTAGTAATGTAGCTGTGTGTATGTAGTAATGTAGCTGTGTGTATGTAGTAATGTAGCTGTGTGTACGTAGTAATGTAGCTGTGTGTATGTAGTAATGTAGCTGTGTGTATGTAGTAATGTAGCTGTGTGTATGTAGTAATGTAATGTAGATGTGTGTATGTAGTAATGTAGCTGTGTGTATGTAGTAATGTAATGTAGCTGTGTGTATGTAGTAATGTAATGTAGCTGTGTGTATGTAGTAATGTAGCTGTGTGTATGTAGTAATGTAGCTGTGTGTATGTAGTAATGTAGCTGTGTGTATGTAGTAATGTAATGTAGCTGTGTGTATGTAGTAATGTAATGTAGCTGTGTGTATGTAGTAATGTAATGTAGCTGTGTGTATGTAGTAATGTAGCTGTGTGTATGTAGTAATGTAGCTGTGTGTATGTAGTAATGTAGCTGTGTGTATGTAGTAATGTAGCTGTGTGTATGTAGTAATGTAGCTGTGTGTATGTAGTAATGTAGCTGTGTGTATGTAGTAATGTAGCTGTGTGTATGTAGTAATGTAGCTGTGTGTATGTAGTAATGTAGCTGTGTGTATCTAGTAATGTAATGTAGCTGTGTGTATGTAGTAATGTAATGTAGCTGTGTGTATGTAGTAATGTAGCTGTGTGTATGTAGTAATGTAGCTGTGTGTATGTAGTAATGTAGCTGTGTGTATGTAGTAATGTAGCTGTGTGTACGTAGTCATGTAGCTGTGTGTATGTAGTAATGTAGCTGTGTGTATGTAGTAATGTAGCTGTGTGTATGTAGTAATGTAGCTGTGTGTATGTAGTAATGTAGCTGTGTGTACGTAGTCATGTAGCTGTGTGTATGTAGTAATGTAGCTGTGTGTACGTAGTAATGTAGCTGTGTGTATGTAGTAATGTAGCTGTGTGTATCTAGTAATGTAATGTAGCTGTGTGTATCTAGTAATGTAATGTAGCTGTGTGTACGTAGTAATGTAATGTAGCTGTGTGTATGTAGTAATGTAGCTGTGTGTATGTAGTAATGTAGCTGTGTGTATGTAGTAATGTAGCTGTGTGTATGTAGTAATGTAGCTGTGTGTATGTAGTAATGTAATGTAGCTGTGTGTACGTAGTCATGTAGCTGTGTGTATGTAGTAATGTAGCTGTGTGTATGTAGTAATGTAGCTGTGTGTATGTAGTAATGTAGCTGTGTGTACGTAGTCATGTAGCTGTGTGTATGTAGTAATGTAGCTGTGTGTACGTAGTAATGTAGCTGTGTGTATGTAGTAATGTAGCTGTGTGTATGTAGTAATGTAATGTAGCTGTGTGTATGTAGTAATGTAGCTGTGTGTATGTAGTAATGTAGCTGTGTGTACGTAGTAATGTAGCTGTGTGTACGTAGTCATGTAGCTGTGTGTATGTAGTAATGTAGCTGTGTGTATGTAGTAATGTAGCTGTGTGTACGTAGTCATGTAGCTGTGTGTATGTAGTAATGTAGCTGTGTGTATGTAGTAATGTAGCTGTGTGTACGTGGTAATGTAGCTGTGTGTATGTAGTAATGTAATGTAGATGTGTGTATGTAGTAATGTAGCTGTGTGTATGTAGTAATGTAGCTGTGTGTATGTAGTAATGTAGCTGTGTGTATGTAGTAATGTAGCTGTGTGTACGTAGTCATGTAGCTGTGTGTATGTAGTAATGTAGCTGTGTGTATGTAGTAATGTAGCTGTGTGTATGTAGTAATGTAGCTGTGTGTATGTAGTAATGTAGCTGTGTGTACGTAGTCATGTAGCTGTGTGTATGTAGTAATGTAGCTGTGTGTATGTAGTAATGTAGCTGTGTGTACGTAGTCATGTAGCTGTGTGTATGTAGTAATGTAGCTGTGTGTATGTAGTAATGTAGCTGTGTGTATGTAGTAATGTAGCTATGTGTATGTAGTAATGTAGCTGTGTGTACGTAGTAATGTAGCTGTGTGTATGTAGTAATGTAGCTGTGTGTATCTAGTAATGTAATGTAGCTGTGTGTATGTAGTAATGTAGCTGTGTGTATCTGGTAATGTAGCTGTGTGTATGTAGTAATGTAGCTGTGTGTATGTAGTAATGTAGCTGTGTGTATGTAGTAATGTAGCTGTGTGTATGTAGTAATGTAGCTGTGTGTATGTAGTAATGTAGCTGTGTGTATGTAGTAATGTAGCTGTGTGTATGTAGTAATGTAGCTGTGTGTATGTAGTAATGTAGCTGTGTGTATGTAGTAATGTAGCTGTGTGTATGTAGTAATGTAGCTGTGTGTACGTAGTAATGTAGCTGTGTGTATGTAGTAATGTAGCTGTGTGTATGTAGTAATGTAGCTGTGTGTATCTAGTAATGTAATGTAGCTGTGTGTACGTAGTAATGTAGCTGTGTGTATGTAGTAATGTAGCTGTGTGTATCTAGTAATGTAATGTAGCTGTGTGTATGTAGTAATGTAGCTGTGTGTATGTAGTCATGTAGCTGTGTGTATGTAGTAATGTAGCTGTGTGTATGTAGTAATGTAGCTGTGTGTATCTAGTAATGTAATGTAGCTGTGTGTATGTAGTAATGTAGCTGTGTGTATAGTAATGTAATGTAGCTGTGTGTATGTAGTAATGTAGCTGTGTGTATGTAGTAATGTAGCTGTGTGTATGTAGTAATGTAGCTGTGTGTATCTAGTAATGTAATGTAGCTGTGTGTATGTAGTAATGTAGCTGTGTGTATGTAGTAATGTAGCTGTGTGTATCTAGTAATGTAATGTAGCTGTGTGTATGTAGTAATGTAGCTGTGTGTATGTAGTAATGTAATGTAGCTGTGTGTATGTAGTAATGTAGCTGTGTGTATGTAGTAATGTAGCTGTGTGTATGTAGTAATGTAGCTGTGTGTATGTAGTAATGTAGATGTGTGTATGTAGTAATGTAGCTGTGTGTATGTAGTAATGTAGATGTGTGTATGTAGTAATGTAGCTGTGTGTATGTAGTAATGTAATGTAGCTGTGTGTATGTAGTAATGTAGCTGTGTGTGTATGTAGTAATGTAGCTGTGTGTATGTAGTAATGTAGCTGTGTGTATGTAGTAATGTAGCTGTGTGTATGTAGTAATGTAGCTGTGTGTATGTAGTAATGTAGCTGTGTGTATGTAGTAATGTAATGTAGCTGTGTGTATGTAGTCATGTAGCTGTGTGTATGTAGTAATGTAGCTGTGTGTATGTAGTAATGTAGCTGTGTGTATGTAGTAATGTAGCTGTGTGTATGTAGTAATGTAGCTGTGTGTACGTAGTAATGTAGCTGTGTGTATGTAGTAATGTAGCTGTGTGTATCTAGTAATGTAATGTAGCTGTGTGTATGTAGTAATGTAGCTGTGTGTATGTAGTAATGTAGCTGTGTGTATGTAGTAATGTAGCTGTGTGTATGTAGTAATGTAGCTGTGTGTATGTAGTAATGTAGCTGTGTGTATGTAGTAATGTAGCTGTGTGTATCTAGTAATGTAATGTAGCTGTGTGTATGTAGTAATGTAGCTGTGTGTATGTAGTAATGTAGCTGTGTGTATGTAGTAATGTAATGTAGCTGTGTGTATGTAGTAATGTAGCTGTGTGTATGTAGTAATGTAGCTGTGTGTATGTAGTAATGTAGCTGTGTGTATGTAGTAATGTAGCTGTGTGTATGTAGTAATGTAGCTGTGGGTATGTAGTAATGTAGCTGTGTGTATGTAGTCATGTAGCTGTGTGTATGTAGTAATGTAGCTGTGTGTATGTAGTAATGTAGCTGTGTGTATGTAGTAATGTAATGTAGCTGTGTGTATGTAGTCATGTAGCTGTGTGTATGTAGTAATGTAGCTGTGTGTATGTAGTAATGTAATGTAGCTGTGTGTATGTAGTAATGTAGCTGTGTGTATGTAGTAATGTAGCTGTGTGTACGTAGTAATGTAGCTGTGTGTATGTAGTAATGTAGCTGTGTGTATGTAGTAATGTAGCTGTGTGTATGTAGTAATGTAGCTGTGTGTATGTAGTAATGTAATGTAGCTGTGTGTATGTAGTAATGTAATGTAGCTGTGTGTATGTAGTAATGTAGCTGTGTGTATGTAGTAATGTAGCTGTGTGTATGTAGTAATGTAGCTGTGTGTATGTAGTAATGTAGCTGTGTGTATGTAGTAATGTAGCTGTGTGTATGTAGTAATGTAGCTGTGTGTATGTAGTAATGTAGCTGTGTGTAATGTAATGTAGCTGTGTGTATGTAGTAATGTAGCTGTGTGTATGTAGTAATGTAATGTAGCTGTGTGTATGTAGTAATGTAGCTGTGTGTACGTAGTAATGTAATGTAGCTGTGTGTATGTAGTAATGTAGCTGTGTGTATCTAGTAATGTAATGTAGCTGTGTGTATGTAGTAATGTAGCTGTGTGTATGTAGTAATGTAGCTGTGTGTATGTAGTAATGTAGCTGTGTGTATCTAGTAATGTAATGTAGCTGTGTGTATGTAGTAATGTAGCTGTGTGTATGTAGTAATGTAGCTGTGTGTATGTAGTAATGTAGCTGTGTGTATGTAGTAATGTAGCTGTGTGTATGTAGTAATGTAGCTGTGTGTATCTAGTAATGTAATGTAGCTGTGTGTATGTAGTAATGTAGCTGTGTGTATCTAGTAATGTAGCTGTGTGTATGTAGTAATGTAGCTGTGTGTATGTAGTAATGTAGCTGTGTGTACGTAGTAATGTAGCTGTGTGTATGTAGTAATGTAGCTGTGTGTATGTAGTAATGTAGCTGTGTGTATGTAGTAATGTAGCTGTGTGTATGTAGTAATGTAGCTGTGTGTATGTAGTAATGTAGCTGTGTGTATGTAGTAATGTAGCTGTGTGTATGTAGTAATGTAGCTGTGTGTATGTAGTAATGTAGCTGTGTGTATGTAGTAATGTAGCTGTGTGTATGTAGTAATGTAGCTGTGTGTATGTAGTAATGTAGCTGTGTGTATGTAGTAATGTAGCTGTGTGTATGTAGTAATGTAGCTGTGTGTATGTAGTAATGTAGCTGTGTGTATGTAGTAATGTAGCTGTGTGTACGTAGTAATGTAATGTAGCTGTGTGTATGTAGTAATGTAGCTGTGTGTACGTAGTAATGTAGCTGTGTGTATGTAGTAATGTAGCTGTGTGTATGTAGTAATGTAGCTGTGTGTATGTAGTAATGTAGCTGTGTGTATGTAGTAATGTAGCTGTGTGTATGTAGTAATGTAGCTGTGTGTATGTAGTAATGTAGCTGTGTGTACGTAGTAATGTAACTGTGTGTACGTAGTAATGTAATGTAGCTGTGTGTATGTAGTAATGTAGATGTGTGTATGTAGTAATGTAGCTGTGTGTACGTAGTAATGTAATGTAGCTGTGTGTATGTAGTAATGTAGCTGTGTGTATGTAGTAATGTAAGGCCATACAACAATTCATGTTATTTTGTTCTTCGGTTGTTTTCCAGGCAACACCTTATAACAAATAAACAATGTTAAAAACAAACATAAAACAAACATCTAATCAAAATCAAAAAGACTAGTGTCTATATATTCACATATATTTTGTTTATATTAAAAAAACTAGTAGAAATGTATAATAATGAAGTATTAAGAAAAAGTATTCCTGTAAAAGGCTATGTACAAGCTACATTCTACATACTGTACTGTGAATAACAAGCCATAGAAATGATGCATATTTCAGAGATGAAGGCTTTATGTTGCTGCCTTAAAGCCAACAGAGGAGTGAAAGTATCCCCATGTAGCCACAGTGAGAGAGCTGGATGAGGCCTATGGGATTTACAACATCTTCAGGAGCCGAGAGTTAGATATGGGCCCTGGTCTAATGTTGACCACTACATAGGGAATAGGGCCCTGGTCTAATGTTGACCACTACATAGGGAATAGGGTCCTGGTCTAATGTTGACCA